>NW_023425530.1:4074515-4231949 GCF_014108245.1 Pipistrellus kuhlii
TTGTGTTGTTGTTGTTCAGTTGTATGAGTTCTTAAATACTTTGGCTATTAGCCCCTTTACCACAGGAATTATTTGCAAATATCTTCTCCCATTAGACTAGTTGCCTTTTATTTTCAAATCTTAAATATGCCTTTCAATATTTAGGATAATTTCATTTATAGACACTTTGAATAATTTTAAATGAAGCTTATTTTTTTATGCTTATACCACTAATTATAATGCAACACATCTCCACTTGAGAGCATTTAAACATGCACACGTGGCCTCACACATGCTTTCTATTTTATTAAAATGCTAGTGTGCATTTGTTCTCCCCTAGTATCAATGTAAACTATATGTATCTTCTTCTTAGAATATTCTACTTGGCATGAAGTCTCTGAAAGAGGAAGCCATAAGGATCTTCATTAATTAGAAGCGCTACATGGCAATAAATAATAAAGGTAACAAACCAATTTAGTTTATGATGATGACTGCCAAAGTTTCAGAGAAATATTAATAATGATAACCATACAAGACAGATTCATTGTGATGTTAAGAACAGAAATTCCCTTTAGTCACATGTCAACTTTATGTCACAGAAACTACACTAGAAAAATTATATACATCATCTCATTTCATTACTCTTCCATCTTACATTACATGGAATATTTACTACTCCCCTGATGTAAGTGAGGTATATGCATGTAAGTGGGATTAAATAACTTTGTCAAGTTCACACATATGTAACATGATAGACTAAATTCTACTCCAGGAAATTTGATTCAAAATCCAACTTTCTAAATCACAGTTCTATACTGGATTTAGAAAGAGTTACATATCAAAAACAATTATAATGAAAGAATAAATTAAAATGATAATAATTACTATATTTAGTGAGAACTTACTAAAATTAAAGGTATTTTTGAACCACACAAAGTGGAAAGAGCAGTAACCATATTTTTAGAAACAAATGCACTAAGGCACAAGGAGAGTTAACTGTGACATCAATATAAAGCATCAGGTCACACAGAAATAAAGATGTTTGAGTTGAAAGACATGTTTTAATTACCATTATGAAATGAACCAAACATGGAGATTATCAAAGAAAAGGCCTTTGTGTCATTATGTATTTGAAAGATTCATATAAATGAAGAAATTGGTGAATGTCCATAAATTCAGATGAGTGAATTAGAACAAGTCTATAGAGCATAAAAAGAGAAAGTTTCTGTTGACTTAAAGAAAGTCTGAATAATTACTACAATTTAAAAGAAGATTGGGTTACCATTTAAATGAGTGAATCATTGTCATTAGAATGACTACCAGATCATGAAGGATGTCTACACAAAGGTGAAATCAAAAGTTGAGGACTCCCTTAGATGCCTTTATTGAATGTTGCTTTTGCCTCCTTCTTTATAAGAAAAGCCAGCTTCATGGAAGCAGAAAACCAGACAGAAGCATCACAGTTCCTGCTCCTGGGACTCTCAGATGATCCTAAACTGCAGCCGGTCCTCTGTGGAGTGTTCCTGTCCATGTACCTATTGACTGTGCTTGGAAACCTGCTCATCATTGTGGCCATCAGCTCTGACTCCCACCTTCACACCCCAATGTATTTCTTTCTCGCCAACCTGTCCTGTGTTGACATCCTTTTCACCTCCACCACGGTCCCAAAGATGCTGGTGAATATCCAGGCACAAAGGAAAACCATCTCCTACATTGGGTGCCTCATTCAGTTGTATTTCTTTTTGATTTTTGGTGGAATGGACACCTTGCTACTGACTGTGATGGCCTATGACCGGTATGTGGCCATCTGCCACCCCCTGTACTACACAGTCATCATGAACCCACAAGTCTGTGGCTTTTTGGTTCTGATGTCTTGGTTCATCATTTTCTGGGTCTCTTTGCTTAATACTCTTCTTGTGAGGCAGCTGACCTTCTGTGTCGGCACTGAAATCCCACATTTCTTCTGTGAATTGGCTCAGATTCTCAAGGTGGCCTGCTCTGACACCCTCATCAATAACATTGTCTTGTATGTGTTTGCTGCCCTTATGGGCGTGCTTCCTCTTACAGGAATTCTGTTTTCTTACTCTAAGATTGTCTCCTCTTTAATGAGAATATCCTCTGCAGGAGGGAAATATAAAGCATTTTCCACCTGTGGGTCTCACCTCTCCGTGGTCTCCTTGTTCTATGGGACGAGCCTGGGGGTCTACCTCAGTTCTGCTTTGACCCATTCTTCCCTACAAAACTCAGTTGCCTCAGTAATGTACACTGTGGTCACCCCCATGCTGAACCCCTTCATCTACAGCCTGAGAAACAAGGATGTGAAGGGGGCCCTGAGAAGGCTCCTCAACCTAGCAGCACCTTGTCTGTGATGGATCACTGGCCTCAGAACTAAGGGTACATTGTGTGCCAAAAGGTAAATTATGCAAATTTGAATATCTGGTTCTTTTTCACACCTCAAAGACAGGCTTGATTTCTGTTATTTACAAAGTAGGTGTGCTTTTGTTTGCATTTGTATTATTTTCTTCTTAGCTACTCCCTCAAAAATTCCTTTTTTACTTTTCTTCCCAAATGCTGTCTACAATTTTCATGTTTCATCAAATTCTTTCAGCTCTTCTTAAGAATTCTAAATTTATGTCCTAGCTGGTTTAATTCTGTGGATAGAGCATTGGCCTGCAGAATGAAGGATCCCAGAGTTGATTCACTGTCAAGGGCATATACCCATGTCTTGATTCCAGTGGGGGCATGAAGTAGACAACCAATAAATAATTCTCTCTTATTGATGTTTCCATCTCTCTCTCCCTCACCCTTCTACTCTCTGAAATCAATAGAAATATTTTTTTAAAATAATTCTAAGTTGAAATTTAAAGCACTTATCAAGTGTTGATTTCCTTTCCCAAAATGTTGTCCTCATATGTTGCTGATCTTCACCTTAATTGAATTGTATGCTTATTTTTCCAGATCAAATTATATGAAAATCATACCATAATCAGCACAACATGCTTATGACATCAGGACTCTACTTGTTTCTTCAAATGGATGCCTTCATTTCATCTTAAAAGCATGTCTCTTAGAGATTTTTCACTCATTCACTTCACTTTTAAAAGAAGAGTCTGCAATAAAGTTGTGCTACAGCCTGGCAAGCTGACTTTACTATCCTACCTTATATAGGAACTGTGATGTGGTTTTTAAGTTCAGAGTGGGAATCTAGATTTGAAAGATGGTTTCATCAGATGCCCTATAATAATTTGTCACCTAGAAAACAGAGAAGTATCATTCTTTATTATTATTATTCCTTCCATCTATCTTCCTTCATTTCCTTTTTAAAAAATATATTTTATTGATTTTTTTATAAAGAGGAAGGGAGAAGGGCAGAGAGAAACACCAAGGAGAGAAAAACATTGATTACCTGTCTCCTGCACAAGTCCTACTAGAGATGTGCCCACAACCAAGGTACATGTCCTTAACCAGAATCCAACTTGGGACCCATCAATCCTCAAGCTGATGCTCTATCCACTGAGCCAAACTGGTTAGGGCTCCTTTTTTTATTTGACTTATATTTTTCATTATTGCAGTTTTGAGATAGACCCCTGAGTCCCAAACCATGTAATAATGAGTACAATACAAAAAGAGTTGTTTTCTCATGTGATCTCATTTTATTATGGAACTCTGTAGGGGTGTCTCAGGAAAAATATGTGTGGAACATGTTTGGAACTTAATTCTTTAGGGGAAGAATGTTAACAGAATTGAGTCTGCAAGGAAGCATGGAGTAGTACATGCTGTCAGCATTTCCCCCCATTCCCTGAGATCCTCTCACCATTTCCACTGCATGAATGGCAACATCCATACCAGCTGGACCCTACTTTGCCCAATATGTGGTAGCAGAAGTGACAGGGCATTATGTCCCATCAGAGACAGCTCTTGATGGAGAAGTGTGGGCTATAGCATGTCTTTCATCCTTTATCTGGAATAATGCTGAGGTTTATATTTTTTTGGTTTTTTTTTGTTTTGTTTTGTTTTGTTTTGTTTTTACCATTTAATGGAATTTCCCTGGGAGATGAAATCTGTTTATTTACAGTGGTATGTGCCATAATGGAAGCTTCATTCGATATATTTTCTTTTGTGTATCAGTTCCCTTCTCTCCCATCCATGTTCCTGACTCCTTCCAATAAAGTGTTTGCACATAAATTCTTGGCTCAGCATCTGCTTCTATGTGAACAAAAATCAAACAGGGGCTAATAATGTGACCAATTAAGGTAATATCATGAAAGGAATTAGGGACTTTGGAGAAAAAATAGAAACCAATTGTTTGGGATATAGGAAGGATTGAAAAATTACTTAAAAGCCATAATTTGTTATGGAGGGAAGACTTACTTAGTGAGACTTAAATTTATCTTGATTTAATTTAATCCAATGCGTATTTATTGTCTACTCTACAAATTGAGGAAGGAACCAGAGAGTTACACATGATTGCACTGTGGAGTGGTAAGCATCAGAATGTTGGTGTGTAGCAGGTCCTGTTCAAACAAAAGTTTTTAACTCACATTGAGTAATTCCAGAAAAATCTCTTTAAAATTTGTTTTAATATTTTATTGAGATATAGTTTACACACATAAAATTTTTCAATTGATGTAGTAAGTTAAATTATCTGAGTAAATTTATAGTAGAGTTATGTAATCATTAACAAAATCTAATGTATGATAATTTATCATCTTAAAAATACCTTTTCACCCATTTAAAGTTAATTACAAATTCCACTTTAGTCCTAGAAAACCCCTGATTACTTTCTGTCTTAATACATTTGTGTTTTCTACATATTTTATATAAATTGAATCATAAAATATGTGGCCTTTTCTATCTGTCTTATATTTGGTGCATTTTTTGGGTCATTCATGTAAAAGTATGTGTCAATATTTTATTTCTTTTATTGCAGAACTAGAGACCCCGTGCATGAAATTTGTGCACAGGGTGTGTGTGAGCGTGTGTGAGTATGTGTGTGTCCCTCAACCCAGCCTGCATCCTCTCCAATCTGGGACCCGCAAGGGATGTCTGAATGCTCATTTAGGCCTGATCCCACCAAGATTAGGCCTCAAGGGCCACTCAGACACCCCTCTCACAATTCAGAACTGCTGGCTCCCATCCACTCACCTACCTGCCTACCTGATTTCCCCAAACCATTTCTGCCTGCCAGTCTGATCACCCCCAAACCACTCCCCTATCAGCCTGATCAATGCCTAACTGCTCTCCTGCTGGCCTGATTGGCCCCAACTTTCCTCTCCTACAGGCCTTGTTCCCCCCAACTGCCCTCCCTTGCAGGTCTGGTCCCCCCCAACTGCCTCCCCTGCAGTCCTGTGTCCCCCACCAACTGTCCTTCCTGAAGAACTGTTCACCCTCAACTACCTTCCCTTTCAGGCCTGCTCCCTCACAACTGCCTTTACCTGCAGGCCTGATCACTCACTATTGCCCTCCCCTGCTAGACATCTTGTGTCCACATGGGGTGGCCATCTTGTGTATTGGAGTGATGGTCAAATTGCATACTGTCTCTTTATTATATAGGATAGATTTCTATTGTATGTTTACACCACATTTTGCTTATCCACTTCTGCAGGCCACTTATAGTTACAGTTGATGAACATTTAGATATTTCCAGATTGGAGATATTAATAATTCTGCTGTGAACATTGTGCTAATTCACATTTTCATTTGTCTTAGGTAGTACAATTACTGGGTCATATTGTTAATATATGTTTAACTTTTTATGACACTGCCATGGTACCTTTTAAAGTGGCTATACCAGTTCAAATTCTCATGAATTCTCAAAGAAATTTCATATTTTTCCACATCTTCCCAATACTTAGTACTCATGAAAAGCTGCTAATAGGAGAATATGCTTGCATACTGAGTAAAAAGGAGAAGAAATTTTAATGGAGAATATGTTAGGTGACATTCAAGAAACATTCAAGAGTCTGACAATAAGCAAGATTTATGGAACTATGGCTGAGTGACTAGAAATAGGTTAGATACCTAAAATGGACATCATACCATTGAGGTCATTATAACTTTTTCATTATTTTCTACAGCAAATGAAATTATTGCTTCTATTGTGAGCCCTAAAGACTTCTTCTCCATGCAAAGGCTCTATTGACTAGAGGTTGCTGCTTTAGGTTCATCCTGTCTGAACCTGAGGAAATCCAGGGTCTTCCCTTCACTACATTTTTATCTGAATTTTCCATTTTTAATCTTCTCGGTCATGGTAGATCAGTGTTCATCCAGAAATGGTTGTGATTTTAAGAAAATATAATTCACGTTTGGGTATCAGTTGTAACCTTAAGACGACCTACAGAAGCAGAAGCTATAGATTGTCCCACTGATCCTCTTATTGGTGTACTTCATTCACCTTCTTCCCCTATAACAGACTAATGAAAATCATGGAAGAGGTTCTCCCAAAAACTCATACAAAAACTTGATACAAGCAAAAACAAAATAATCAAATGTAGATAAATTGGAGCACATCCAATCAAAAATCTTTGCATAGCAATGGAAGCCATCAACCAAATTAATAAACAAACTTCACAAGTGTACAAAATATTTGCAAATCATATATCTTACGAGAGGTTAATATCTAAAATATGTCAAAAAATAATACAACTTGATAGTACAAGCCAAATGATCTAACTTAAAAATGGGTAGAGAATTGAATAGACATTTTTCTGAAAATGACATATAGATGGACAAGAGGCACATGAAAATGTGATCAGTTCAAGATGGCAGCAGAGTAGGTGCAAAGCACACACCTCCTCCAAGGACCAAACTAGAATTACAACTAAAATACAATCAACCTGAATAATCAACAGAAAACTAGCTGTACAGAAGTCTTATAACCAAGGATTTACGGAACAATCTACATCCAGACTATAAAAAAGTATGGAGACACAAAAATGGCTGTCCTCACACTCATGGGCAGAGGTTGAGGTTCAGGAGGGATATCTCAGATGCAAAGGTTCCTGCTGAGGATCATAAGGTTCTCAATCCCATGCCAGGCTCTGCAGCCCAGAGAACCAGAGCCGGGAAGAGGTGCACACATAACAAGTGTCTTTGAAAATCAGAGCCCACATTTGGTTGGTCCTTTCGACAGAACCAAACTACTTAACAGCTCTGCTTCTCTTTTGAAAGGACCTCTTTGCCATGGTGACTCTATGCACACCAAGAGATACATGGACCCTCAAAGGGTTTTCAAGGGAAGAACATCACAGAAAGTTGGTTTCTGACTTTGGTTCCTGAGGCAATTAAACATTCCTGAGGAGACACCTTGTCACTTTTATATTTTTATTTTTGTTTTATTATTTATTTTAAATTTTTATTGTTGAAAGTTATTCCCCCCATTGACCTCTCCCCAACCACTCTGGCCCCCCAGCACATGCCCCCACCCTCTTATTGTCTGTGTCCATTGATCATGTTCATATGCATGGATACAAGCCCTTTGGTTGATCTTACCCTTCCCCTCACCCTCCTGCCTTCCCTCTGAGGTTTGATTGTCTATTCAATCCTTCTATGTCCCTGGATCTATTTTTTGTTGTTGTTGTTCATCAGTTTATGTTGTTCATTATATTCTACAAATGCGTGAGATCATGTGATATTTATCTCTCTCCAACTGGCTTATTTTGCTTAGCATAATGCTCTCCAGGTCCATCCATGCTGTTGCAAATGGTTAAGAGTTCTTTCTTTTTTACAGCAGCATAGTATTCCATTGTATAGATGTACCACCGTGTTTTCATCCACACATCTGCTGATGGACACTTAGGCTGTTTTCAAATCTTAGCTATGGTGACTTGTTCTGCTATGAGCATAGGGGTGCATATGTCCTTTCTGATTGGTGTTTCTGATTTCATGGGATTCCCTTGGTTCTTGATATTTTTTCTATAAATCTAACTTTCACCAAAACCTGTTTGGCTCAGTGCTAGAGCGTCAGTCTGCAGACTGAAAGGTCCCATGTTCCATTCCGGTCAAGGGCATGTACCTTGGTTGCTGGCACATCCCCCTGGAGTGTGCAAGAGGCAGCTGGTCAATGTTTCTCTCTCATTGACATTTCTAGCTCTCTATCTCTCTCCCTTCTTCTCTGTAAAAAATCAATAAAATATATTTTTTAAAAATCTAACTTTCTCCAAAGCACATTGTAGATACTATAGGGATGGAGACACAGAAGAGAAATGACTTTTCAAAGCTTATGCATTTGTGAGCCAGAGCTGTAGTCACTCTCTTAGCCTAGAATACTTTCAACTAAGTTTCCCTCCCTCTCATGTAAATTGTGCTTTAATCACTGCAGATACTAAATAGTTAAGCAAGAAAGTGTGCATTGGAGTGCTCTGCCTCTTTAAGGGCTTGACATTTACATAGATGTTAGAAAATGCACCAAATATACATTTGGTGACCTTGTCAATTTTAAGTCAAATCAAAGAAAGAAGTGTTTCTTCTTGGAAGAAATAATTTTATCTCCCAGCTTTGATGCCTATACAAACACAGCATCAGAGAAAAACTTTTCCATTCTTTTATCTTTGCACCCCATGGGAGGGATCTGAATTGTTTGGAGAATGAAAAGACTGCAGAACAATTTACTTAATGAGGACCTCTGAGAATTCGACCCTAGAGATGCTTGAAAGGTTAAACATGTACCTTTTGCCACTTTCCTTAATTCTCTGGTCCCAGCCAAATAAAAGCTCAATTGAGCTTCCAAGGGACAGACCTTGTAGGACAGAAAGCTTCAGTGATACCCTTCAGAGAAGGTCACTGTATTCCAGAGAGTTCTGGTGTAAGGAGAAGGAAATGAGACAAAGTGGGTACTGGGCTTTACCTCTGGAATAATTAGACGGGGACAGTCCTGTAGTATATAGTTTAAGACATTGCAATTAATTTTCTAAAGTACAAATTTTCTACCTGTAATTTACTTTCAGAATATTTTTCCTTACATGGTATTCTTCTACTTTCCCCCTTTTTTGATTTAAATATTAGGAGGCTTTTGAAAATTTTATAATGTAGTCCTGATAGCTTTTAAATTTTAATTTTTTGCACTCTAATATGACGGCTTTAGGTTCATTTTCTATTGTGAGATTTTATCCTGAGATGAACTACCATTAAAAATTTTAACACTTTAGGAACAGCTTTTTGTCATGTGCAATTAGTTTTTCTAGGATATTCACTTATTTCAATTATCCAATTTAAACTAGCCTGAAAACTTGAGGGGGGGGGGGGAAGGAGGGATTAGAATGAGGGGTTGAGGACAATTATGAGATACCTTAATCAATAAAGAAATTAATTTTTAAAAACAGACATTGAAGACCCTGTACTTTGAAGGTACTTTAGTTTTCCCTAAAACCTGTCTTGACAGTTTTTGTTCTAATTTCTTTTCCCTCTCTCTGGAGTCCAGAGCCTCTCCTCAATGAAAATTATTTTCCAAAGAATCTCCACTCTTTTCTACACTTTCCCATAACTGTAGGCTCTTCTTGATTTCCATGTTCAACAATTTATTCATTAACTACTCACTGGAGATCTACATGTATGAGGTATTGTCTGTTTTGTTACTAATATGATTGGCTATCTTTATGTCATTCTCTATCTATTTTGCAGCAGATTTGACTTACTGATGAAACTTAATAGTTCTATATGGTTGTTATTATTGTTTCATCTCAGTATTCACAATATTGTCTCCAAATAATATAATCATTTCTGTTATTCAGTTCTCAGGCTAATTTCCTTGCCTCGTTTTGCCACTCACCTTAACTGTTCAGCGGAATAAAAAGTAATTAAATTTGGAACTGGCTGTATTGGTCTGTTAATGAATTTAACAAAAATATTTTAGTGAATTAATGTAGAATATCATGTTATCTGTTGCTTTAAAACAACTGTTCTTCCTTAAGAAATTGGAATTAAAAATTGTCATTGGTTTCCTCATTTAGCAAAAGGAAACCAATTAGATGATGACCTTGAAGATTTCTTTTTTGTGTTTTGTATTTGATGCTATTGATCTCAATCTGTATTATACATCTAACATTTGTATATGTTAAGCACCTCATGTGTGCCAGGCACCCGATAAGTCCCTAGAATGACAATGGTGAACGAAACCAGTTAGAGCTTATAACCCACAAATGAACATAAAGTTACCAACATGAGAGGCACTTTAAAGAATAGTACAGGTTCTTCAATTGTGCTCCTCACATACTCTGTCCCTCCTGACCCCAATTATCTGTTTGCTACCTTACTGTTCTCTCAAATATATTCTTTACCAAGCTCACCAACACATGTGCATCTTAAAATTCAGTTCTCTTAGTCCCAAATGCTTGTGCTTTTTGAATTTCTCCTAATTCACAATTATACATTCTTCCTCTCATAGTTCAAGTAATCATATTTTAGAGGAGTCTTTTCTACCCATCTCCATAGTCTCAATGAATCCTCAGTAATATTTTTTCTCTCCTTATTTAATCTGCATCCTCTAGATCAGTATTTCCCAAACTTTTGACATATGTGTACCCCTTCTATAATTTTTGTAACGCTGAGTACCCCTCGTACTCATGAGAATGTAGAATTAAGTGCAGCTAAGCATGGTGCAGTACATATCCCCACCGAACTCTGGTGCAAAGTGTACCCCCACTAAACTCTTCCCGTACCCCTGGGTATCACACTTTGGGAAAATATTATTAATAGTGCACATTTTTATCATTGAAAAATATAAACATTTATTTTCTTTTTGAATTAAAACTATTGGGAGATAACATTGGTTAATAACAATGCATCCGTTTTAGGTGTAAAACTTATTATACATCATCTGTATATTATATTGTGTGCTAACTACTCAATGTTTAGTTTCCATCCATCACCAAATATTTCACTCCATTTTACTTCCTTTATTTCCCTGCCAATATCCGCCCCATCTGGTAGCCACTCTACTGCTATCTATGTATTTGGGTTTGATTTATTTGTTCAATTTGTTGATTTCTGTTTTATATCCAACATATGAATCAAGTCACATAGTTCTTATCAATTTCCATCTCACTTACTTCACTTAACATGATACTCTCAAGATCCATCCATGTTGACACAAATGTCAATATTTCACATTTTAATGTTTGAGTAGTATATGCACCACATCTTCATTACCCAATCATCTGTCAAAGGGCACCAAGGTTGTTTCCATGTCTTGCTTATTGTGAATAATGCTACAATAAGCATTTAGGTACATACATATTTCTTTATCAATAAGTGCTTTCACATTTTTCGTTTGGATTCTCTCAAAAGGAATTCCTGGTGATAAGGTAATCTATTATTTATATTTTTTATAAACCTCAATAATATTTTACATAAAGGCTGCACCAAGTTTCATTCCCACAAATCTTCACTTTTCTCCACATCATCTCAAAAACTTATTTCTTGACTGATTGATAATAACCATTCTAACAGCTATGAGGTGATATCTCCTTGTGGACTTTATTTGCATGTCCCCTATAGCTAATGCAGTTGAGCATTGTTTCATATAGCTATTGGCTATCAGTAAGTCTTCCTGGGAAAAGTATCTGTTTAGGTCCTCAGCACATTTTTTAATTAAACTGTTTGTTTGTTTGTTGTAGTAGTTGTTGTTGTTGTTGAGTTGTATAAGTTCTTATATACTTTGGATATTAGCCCCTTTATCACAGGTATTATTTGCAAATATCTTCTCCCATTAGACTAGTTGCCTTTTATTTTCAAATTTTAAATATGCCTTTCAATGTTTAGCATAATTTCATTTATAGACACTTTGAATAATTTTAAACGAAGCCTATTTTTTTTTAAAGTTTATGCCACTGATTATAATGCAACGCATCTCTACTTGAGAACATTTAAACATGCACACATGCCCTCACACATGCTTTCTATTTTATTAAAATGGTAGTATGCTTTTGTTCTCCCCTATTATCAATGTAGTCTATATGTATCTTCTTCTTCTTGGAAGATTCTACTTGGCATGAAGTCTCTGAAAGAGGAAGCCATAAGAATCTTCATTAATTAGAAGTAACAAACCAATTTAGTTTATGATGATGACTGCCAAAGTTTCAGAGAAATACTAATAATAACAACCATGCAAGACAGATTCATTGTGATATTAAGAACAGAAATTCCCTTTTGTCATATGTCCACTTTATGTCACAGAAACTACACTAGAAAATTATTTACATCATCTCATTTCATTACTCTTCCATCTTACATAACAGGGAATATTTACTATTCCCCTGGTGTAAGTGAGGTATATGCATGTACAATAGTGGGATTAAATAACTTTGTCAAGTTCACACATATGTAACATGATAGACTAAATTCTACTCCAGGAAATCTGACTCAAAATCCAACTTTCTAAATCACAGCTCAATTCTGTATTTAGAAAGAGTTACATATCAAAAACAATTGTAATGAAAGAATAAATTAAAATGATAACAATTACTGTATTTAGTGAGAACTTACTAAAATTAAAGGCATCATTGAACCACAAAGTGGTAAGAGCAGTAACCATATTTCTATTTATTTAATTAATTATTTCTTTTTTAAACATATTCCATTGACTTTTTACAGAGAGGAAGAGAGAGGGATAGAGAGTTAGAAACATTGATAAAAGAGAATCATTGATCAGCTGCCTCCTGCACATTCCCCACTGGAGATGTGCCCGCAACCAAGGTACATGCCTTTGACCGGAATCAAACCAGGACTTTTCAGTCAGCAGGCTGATGCTCCGTACCCTGAGCCAAACCGGTTTCAGCAGTAACCATATTTTTAGAAACAAATTCAATAAGGCACATGGAGAGTTAACTGTGACATCAATATAAAGCGTCAGGTCCCACTAAATTAAGTATGTTTGAGTTGAAATGACATGTTAATTACCATTATAAAATGAAAGAAACATGAGATTATCAAAGAAAAGGCCTTAAATGTCTTTATGTATTTGAAAGGTTCATATAAAAGAAGAAATTGGTTAATGAGTAGAGCATAAAAAAGATAAAGTTTCTGTTGACTTAATGAAAGTCTGAATAATTACTACAATTTAAAATAAGATTGGCTTACCATTTGAATGAGTAAATCGTTGTCATTGGAATGACTACTAGATCATGAATGATGTCCACACAAAGGTGAAATCAAAAGTTGAGGACTCCCTTAGATGCCTTTATTGAATGTTGCTTTTGCCTCCTTCTTTATAAGAAAAGCCAGCTTCATGGGAGCTGAAAATGACACAGAAACATCACAATTCCTGCTCCTGGGTCTCTCAGATGATCCTAAACTGCAGCCCCTCCTCTGCGGAGTGTTCCTGTCCATGTACCTGTTCACTGTGCTTGGAAACCTGCTCATAATTGTGGCCATCAGCTCTGACTCCCACCTCCACACCCCAATGTATTTCTTTCTCGCCAACCTGTCCTGTGTTGACATCTGTTTCACTTCCACCACTGTCCCAAAGATGCTGGTGAATATCCAGGCACAAAGGAAAAACATCTCCTACAATGGGTGCCTCATTCAGTTGTATTTTTTTATGGTTTTTGGTGGAATGGACAACTTCCTCCTGACTGTGATGGCCTATGACCGGTATGTGGCCATCTGCCACCCCCTGTACTACACAGTCATCATGAACCCCCGCTTCTGTGGCACTCTGGTTCTGATATCTTGGTTCATCATTTTCTGGGTCTCTCTGCTTCATACTCTTCTTATGAGGCAGCTGACCTTTTGTGTAGGTACTGAAATCCCTCATTTCTTCTGTGAACTGACTCAGATTCTCAAGGTGGCTTGTTCTGACACTCTCATCAATGATATCGTCTTGTATGTGGCAACTGCCCTTCTGGCTGTGCTTCCTCTCACAGGAATTCTGTTTTCTTACTCCAAAATTGTCTCCTCTTTAATGAGAATGTCCTCTACAGGAGTAAAATATAAAGCCTTTTCCACCTGTGGGTCTCACCTGGCTATCGTCTCCTTGTTCTATGGGACAAGCCTGGGGGTCTACCTCAGTTCCACTCTGACCCATTCTTCTTTACAAAACTCAGCTGCCTCAGTAATGTACGCTGTGGTCACCCCCATGCTAAACCCCTTCATCTACAGCCTAAGGAACAAGGATGTGAAGTGGGCCATGAGAAGGCTCCTCAACCTAGCAGCACCTTGTCTATGATGGATCTCTGGCCTCAGAACTAAGGGTACATTGTGTGCCCAAAGGTAAATGCTGCAAATTTAAATATCCGGTTTTTTTCACACCTCAAAGACAGGCTTGATTTCTTCTATTTCCAAACATATGTCATTTCACTTCTGTTTTGGTATTAGTTTTTCTCAGCCACTCCCTCAGAAATTCCTTTCTGACTTTTCTTTTCTATATGGTTTCCACAGTGTTCCATTTTGGCCAGCATTCCTACAGATATTCTTTTTTTTTATTATTGATTTTTCACTGAGAGGAAAGGAAAAGGATAGATAGCTAGAAACATCGATGAGAGAGAATCATTGATCAGCTGCCTCCTGTACATCCCCCACTGGGGATGTGCCCGCAACCAATGTACATGCCCTTGACCGGAATCAGACCCGGGACCTTTCAGTCCACAGACCGACGCTCTACCACTGAGCCAAACCAGTTTCGGCCCTACAGTTATTCTTAAGATTTCTAATTTTAAATTTAAAGCACTTATCATATAAAGTTCTGACTTGGTTTCCCAAAAAGTTGTCCTCATATGTTGCTAATCCTTAATTTTGTTATATGCTTGTTGTTATTGTTTTCTGAAGAAATTATATGAAAATCATACATTAATAGGACAATGTGCTTAGGATATCAGAGCTCTACTTGTCTCTTCACATGAATGACTTGATTTTATCTTTAAAACATTTATTTGACATATTTTCTCACTTTACTTTTCAAAAGAAGAGACTGATTTGAAGTTGGACAACAACCTGGCTAGCTGACTTTGTTATCCTACCTTTCACATAAATGGGGATGTGTGATTTTAAAGTAGGAATCTAGACTTGAAAGATGTTGTCTTCAGATGACATATAGGAATTTACTGCCTTGAAAACTGAGATGTGTCATTCATTGTACTCCTTCTACCCATCATCCTTCCTTTCCTTTCTTTTTGACCATTATTTTTTATTATTGCAATTTTGAGATAAACCCTCTGTGATCCAAAACCATGTAATAATGAGTACAATTGTTTTCTCACATGATTTAATTTTTTTAACTCTATGGAGGTGCCTTAGAAGTAATAGTTACACACTTGTGCCAAAACCAGTTTGGCTCAATGCATAGAGCATCATCCGCCTGTGGACTGAAAGGTCCCAGGTTCAATTCCAGTCAAGGGCAGGTACCTTGGTTGCGGGCACATCCCCAGTAGGGGGTGTGCAAGAGGCAGCTGATCGATGACTCTCTCTCATCGATGTTTCTAACTCTCTATTCCTCTCTCTTCCTCTCTGCAAAAAATCAATAAAATATATATTTTTAAAATAGTTACACACTTGTGGAACATGTTTAGACCTTAATTCACTTGGGGGAAGAATGTTAATAGAATTGAGTGTGCAAGGACACAATTTGATTGACTTAAGAGAAAGTGGAAGAGAGAAGAGGAGAGGCAACAGATCAACATTTCTCATATATATGAGAAATGTTGATCTGTTGCCTCCCCCAAGCCCCCGAATTGGGTCAAACCCAGAACCTATGTATGTGCCCTGACTGGGAATCCAACTAGCAACCTTTCTGTGTATGAAACAAAACTCCAACCAACTGAGCTACATCAGCCAGTGCTAAGCCAATTCTATTTTAAATTATTTTTTCTTAAAGATAATTTTCCTTAAGTCAATTCGCTAAAGCCAGCTCTGATCTTTATTTCTCTTGCCAGGTCACACTATGATTTAATTTTGTTGTTTCACCTCAGTGTCCACAATATTATCTACAAGTAATATAATTATTCCTTATGTTCAGTACTCAGGCAAAATTTCCCCCATCATTTTACCAATCTCTTTAGATGTACAGCAGAATATCAAGTAATTGAAGATGAAGTTTGCTACATTAGTCTGCTCATGAATTTAGCACAACTATTCTAGTGAGTTAATGTGGAATATTCTGATAACCACCATACTATTGTCCATCTTTGTAAGTTTGTTTTGTTTCTTTATTTGTTGATTTCTATTGTCTTCAGTTTTAAAACAGCTGTTATTGAGTTAAGAAATTGCCACTGGTTTCCTCATTTAGCAAGAGGAAACCAATTACATGATGAACTGGAAGATTTCCCTTTTGTGTTATAGTTGACACTTCAGTCTCAAACTTTATTATACATCTAACATAACCTTGAGCACCTACCATGTGCCAGGCACAAAATAGGTCCCTAAAAGGACAATGGTGAGCAAAACCAGTTACAACTTATAGCCCACAAATGAACTTAAAATTACCAACATGAGAGGAATATTGAAGGAATATTGTAGAATACTCGAACTGTAAGACTCGCACATTCTGTCTATCTTGACCATAATGTCCTGTTCTCTATCTCATGGTTCTCTCAAACCTTTTCTGATACCACCAAGTTCCACATATTATTAAAATGCATTTTTTTTCTTGTTGATAATAACCATTCTAATAGGTATGAGGTGATATCTCAATATGTATTTTATTTGCATTTCCCCAACAACTAGTGAGGTTGAGCATTTTTTTCATGTGTCTGTTGGCTATTTGCATGTCTTCTTGGGAAAATTGTCTGTTTCTGTCGTCTGCCCATTTTTTAATTGAACTGTTTGGGTTTTTTGTTGTTTTTGTAGTTGAGTTGAATGAATTATTTATATATGTATTGGATATTAGCTCCTTTATTGGAGGTATTGCTTGCAAATATTTTCTCCCATTTGACTGGTTGCTTTTTTATTTTCAAAGCTTAAATTTGCCTTTTAACTTATAGGTTGATTTCATGTATAGGCACTTTGAATACTTTTACATGAATTATATTATTTTTTTCAAATAATTCCACTGATTTTAATAAACACATCTCTATTTGAGACCATGTACACATGCACACATGACTTCACACATACTTTCTGTTTTTTGGTGTTTTTTTTAAGGTAGTATGCTTTTGTTCTTCCCTAATATCTATGTAGTCCATATGCATCTTCCTTTTGGAAGAATCCACTTGGTAGGCAGTCTCTGAAATAAGAAACCATAAGGATCTTCATTAATTAGAAGTGTTTTGTGGTGATTAAAAAAAGATAACAGACTTGTTGTGTTTATAATGATGACTGCCCAGTTTAAGAGAAATACTAAAAATGATGACCATGCAAGACAGATTTATGGTGATGGTAACAACGGAAATTCACTTTTATCAAGTGTCCACTGTATGTCACAGAAACTACACTAGAAAATTATGCACACACACCACCTCATTTAATCACTCATCTGTCCTACAATATAGAAAATATTTACTACTATTCTACAAAATGGAGGCAGAATAGATGGACGAGCCCTGAGCCTTATCCTGGAGCAAATAAAGGGAGCTGCTGAAAAGAGTGGAACCCAGCACGAATTGGTGAAGGAGACACAGCTGGTGAGATAGTTTGCAGGACAGAGATCCCCCAGATAAAGGTAAAATCAAAGAACTAGGCAGTAGAATCATTAACAAATCAACAAACGACAAGTGTTGGGGAGGATGCAGAGAAAAAGGAACTCTTTGCACTGTTGGTGGGAATGCAGCCACTGTGGAGTTTCCTAAAAAACCTAAAAATGGAACTCCCATTTGACCCAGTGATTCCACTTCTAGGAATATATCCCAATAAACTAGAAACACAAATCAGAAAGGATATATGCACTCCTATGTTCATAGCAGCACAATTCACCATAGCTAAGATTTGGAAACAGCCTAAGTGCCCATCAGCAGATGAATGGATTAAAAAACTGTGGTACATCTACACAATGGAATACTATGCTGTGGTAAAAAAGAAGGAGTTTCTACCATTTGCAACAACATGGATGGACCTGGAGAGCATTATGCTAAGTGAAATAAGCCAGGCAGAGAAAGATAAATATCATATGATCTCACTCATTTGTGTAATATAATGAACAGAATAGATTGATGAACAAGAACCGATCCAGAGACTGAGAAATGTTGATCAGAATGTCATACCTCAGAGAAGGTAGGGGAGGGTGGGGGTAAGATGGAGAGATCAACCAAGGAACTTGTGTGCAGGCATATGAGCCTAATCAATTGACACAGACAACAAGGGGGTGGGGCACAAGTGAGGGGTGGGGAGTTATGAGGGAATAAAGACACATATGTAAAAAATAAAAATAAAAATAAATAAATAAAATATTAAATATTAAATCTAATCCATACTAGTGGTCACATAATCTTAAGATAAATTGTTTCATGTGACAAAGATTTTTTTTATGATTTTTTACAGAGAGGAAAGGAGAGGGATAGAGAGCTAGAAACATTTATGAAAGAGAAACATGGACTAGCTGCCTCTTGCACACCCCCTATTGAGGATGTGCCCACAACCAATGTACATGTCCTTGACCGGAATTGAACCTGGGACCTTTCATTCCACAGGCCAATGCTCTATCCACTGAGGCAAACCAGTTTTGGCATGACAAAGATTTTTAAATGAAACTCTCTGTAGCCTGAAAATTATTTTAGAAGAAATCAAAAAGAAGTTCTTTTCAAAAGTCGTAAGGATTGTAATTGAAAATCAATATATTTGGCCTTTTGAACTAAAGTAAGTAATTTTTGTTTTTGCCTCCCTGACAAAGTTTATATAAAGTTACAAAAAGAAATTGACAGTTTGAAATTGAATTGCCATGGCCTAGAGCACATGTGTCAAACACAAGGCCCGAGGGCCAAATCCGTCCCGCCAGGCCTTGCAATGTGGCCCGCACCGCGCTGTCATCACTGCACTCCGCTGCGTTTCCATCACAATGACAGTTTATGACTGTTCAGTAAACCATTCGGCCCGCGATTTAGGCTGGATTTTAGATTTTGGCCCCTTCTCTGATTGAGTTTGACACCCCTAGCCTAGAGCAAAGAATATCCTTACATGATATTATCCTACAATGTCATTATAATTTTAGATATTTTACAACAGCCTATTGTACAATTATCCCAAACAAACTTACAAACTAATTCTTTGAATGTTTGGCAGCAATTTAAAAAAGGACAAAAAAAGCATTTATTTATTTAGTTAGTTAGTTAGTTAGTTAGTTATGTTTCTTCCACCACCCCCCCAATTTTTATTTATTTTTTAAATTACTCTATTGATTAAGGTATCACATATTTGTTTTCATCCCCCCATTCCCATCCCAAACCCCTCACCATGCATGCCCCCACCTTCCTGTTGTCCATGACCACTGGTTAGGCTCATATGCATGCACAAAAGTCCTTTGGTTGATCACTCTCCCTTATCCCCACCTTTCCCTACCTTCCCTCTGAGGTCCAAAAGTCTGATTGATGCTGTTCTTGTTCATCAGTCTATGTTGTTCATCATTTAATTTCTTTCAGAAGGAATTAAGGCACTGGGAAGGCACTTGAGCATTCTATATTGGTCCCTCTTGCCTTTTTTGCCAAGAGGGACCCTCTTCTCACAATCCAATTGCCCTCAGTTGTTGCCTGAGCTTTCTGTTCATGCTGAGCTTGAAGCCTCGTGGTGGCTGGTATCATGGATTTATCTCTCGCCCAATCGTGAGAGCTGGACCCTCCCTGGAGAAGAAATCTGAGTTCCCCAAGATATATGATCAGTGTTGTGCCCCGCCAGCAGGCAAGGGAATCCCAAGGCAGGTGCTGGACATGGAGGCTATGGGGGCATAGGCTACCAAGGAGACAGAACCTCACTTCATATCACCTTGCTTGGCCCCGGAGGATGACTGGTTAGCCAGAGACGGGAAAGATTCCTCAGGGAAGGAACAACCTAAGACAGGCACAGTCACAGAGGGGCCATCAGGAGAGAACTTGGGGGTCAAGAGGTAGGGCACAGACCTTCACCACCCCCAACCTTGCAGGGGTCTGAACCCTCACCCCTTCTGAGGGAGGTCTCCTGCCCCCATGGCTGCTTTGCTTCCCACGCCCAGCTCAGATTGGGGACACAGGTGACAGAGACTTGGCAGCTGCCCTATATCTAAATCCAGCCTAGCACCAAAAATGCTCAAGGGCTACTCAAGAATGCAAATAATCCTTTCCACTAATATTTACAGGGTAAACTAAGGTTGTTGGTAGAGTATTAAATTTTACAGTAAAATAGTAATCAAGTTTTCAGATTAATTTAAATAGGCTCATTGAAATAAGTGAATATTCAAGAAAATTTAATTGTACTGGACAAAAGTAGTAACTAAAATTTCTATTTGTAGTTTATCTCATGGTAAAATTCCTGAACATGCAATAAACCTAAAGCAGTCATATGTTTGTGCAAAAAATTAAAATTTAAAGTTATCAAGACTGCATTATAAGATTTACAAAAGCCTCCATTAATCAAAAGAGGGGGGGATAGTAGGGTAATATCATGTAAGGAAAAATATTCTAAAAGTAAATTACATCTAGAAAATTTTTACCTTACAAAATTAATTTTCATTTATAATGCTAACAGCAAGACACCCATGAAAAACACACATGGTGTCTAAATAAGACAAAGGAAAATTGGGCAAAAATAAAAAGGATCCCAAATCAATTACATAGAAAATATTCCTTTATTAATTCTTGGTCAAGAATATGTTTGTATACTTTCAGAAAACAATTCCAAGAACTTGTGGATTCCTGCAACAGAGATGAATTGACAGGTCTGCTCCAACCATGAAGATAAGAGGAGAAACAGACCAGAGGTGGAAGACACTGACGACGCCTTGCCATGCTAGCAGTCAGCAGCTATGCATCGCTGCAGGTTGCCTAGAATCAAACCAGAGAGGGTTGGACCTGCATTTCCACCATGTGCCTCTAGATATCATTGCTGACATGTACACATAAGGAACTGTTTGACATTGAAACAGGGACTCAGAACTGTTGGACATTGAAATTGGGACTCAAACATTTTTTGTTATTATATGTTTATTTCTAGTCTGCAGAAGAAAGATTTTTTTAAAGAAAAGAAATGGGGGGGAATAGATACAGAGGCAAAGAAGCATTGAACAGACTATCAAACTACAGTGGGAAGGCAGGGGAGGTTGGGGGTGGGGGTGGGGGCTGTAAGAGATCAGCCTACGGACTTGTATGCATGCATATAACCATAACCAGTGGATACAAGACACTGGGGGGTGGGGAGAACGGGGAGGCAGGTGAAGGTATGTACTGGGGGGTAGAGGAGGCCAGGGGAGGTCAATGAAGGGGGAAAAAGACATATTATTTGTAATATTTCAAACAATAATAAAGAAAAAGAAAATATTTACTACTGTCATTGTGTAGGTGAGGTATCAGGAGCTAAAAGACATTAAATAACTTTGTCAAGGTCACAAAAATGTAACATGATAGACCAAATTCTATTCCACAAATTCTGACTCAAGATCCTACTTTCTAAATCACAGCTCTATTTGGCTGTACTTTGGAAGAGTTATATATAAAAAATAATTGAGTCCTCACTGATTTGGCTCAGTGATTACAGCGTTGGCCAATGGACTAAAGGGCTGCAGGTTCAATTCTGGTCCTGCCCATGTACCTCAATTGCAGGGGAGCATTCAGGAGGCAACCAAATAATGTATCTCTCTCACATTGTTGTTTTTCTCTCACTCTGTCTCTCCCCTTCTTTTTTACTCTTTCTAAAAATCAGTGGGAGAAAATTTCCTTAGATGAGGCTTAATAAAAAATTACTAATTAAGATGAAGAAATGGATTAATAATGATAACAACTATACCATATCAAGTTCTTACTGCGATTAAAGGCATTTTCGTACCTCACAAAGATGGTAAATAGCAGTAAGCACATTTTAAAAAGAAACACAGTAAGGTATATGTAGAGTTAATTGTGACATCAATATAATGCATCAGATTACAGAATTAAGGTTACATGAATTGAAAACATATGTTTTAATCACTATTACAAAATGAAAGAAGTATAGATATTATCAAAGAAAAGACCTTAAACACCTTTGGTTATTTTGTAAGGCTCATATGAAAGAAGAAATTGGTATATGTTCATAAATTTGGATAATAGAATTAGTGAGGAGAACATAAAGAGACAGAGAAAGATTTCTGCTAAATTAAAGAAAGTTTGAATGATTACAAAATTTAAAATAAAATTAGGTTACCACTTAAAAGAGTGAGTCACTGGCATATGAATGACTACTAGATCATGTCAGATGTTCATGCAAAGGTGAAATCAAAATGTGATAGATAAAATAAAATAAAAACAGAGATGCCATTTGGCTGTATATTGAATGCTGCCTTGGCTTTTTTTTTTTTTTTTTTTTTTTTTAATAAGACACACCAGCTGCATAAAAGCAGAAAACCACACAGAAGTGTCACAATTCCTGCTCCTGGGTCTCTCAGATGATCATAAACTGCAGCCCCTCCTCTGTGGAGGGTTCCTGTCCATGTACCTATTGACTGTGCTTGGTAACCTGCTCATTATTGGGGCCATCAGCTCTGACTCCCACCTTCACACCCCAATGTATTTCTTTCTCACCAACTTGTCCTTTGTTGACATCTGTTTCACCTCCATCACGGTCCCAAAGATGCTGGTAAATATCCAGGCACAAAGGAAAACCATCTCCTACATTGGGTGCCTCATTCAGTTGTATTTCTTTTTTATTTTTGGTGGAATGGACATCTTACTACTGACTGTGATGGCCTATGACCGGTATGTGGCCATCTGCCACCCCCTGTACTACACAGTCATCATGAACCTATGCTTGTGTGGTTTTCTGGTTCTTGTGTCTTAGTGCATCATTTTCTGGGTCTTCCTCATTCATATTCTATTGATGAGGCAGCTAACATTCTGTATAGGTACAAAAATTCCACATTTTTTTGTGTGAACTGGCTCAGATCCTCAAGGTGGCC
Source organism: Pipistrellus kuhlii (assembly GCF_014108245.1). NCBI lineage: Eukaryota > Metazoa > Chordata > Mammalia > Chiroptera > Vespertilionidae > Pipistrellus > Pipistrellus kuhlii. Next base: position 4,097,467 of record NW_023425530.1, read on the forward strand.
TGCTCTGACACTCTCATCAATAACATCATCTTGGAAATAGCTGCTGTTCTATTGCTTGTGTTTCCTTTTACTGGAATTATTTTTCTTACTCTAAGATTATCACCTTCTTAATGAGAATGCCCTCTGCAGGAGGGAAATATTGTATAAAGCATTTTCCACCTGTGGGTCTCACCTTTCCATGGTTTCCTTGTTCTATGGGACAGGCCTGGGGGTCTAACTCACTTCTGCTCTACATAACTCAGTTGTCTCAGTAATGTATGTTGTGGTCACCCCCATGCTGAACCCCTTCATCTACAGCCTGAGGAACAAGGATGTGAAGGGGGCCCTGAGAAGGCTCCAGCACCTTGTCTGTGATGGATCACTGGCCTCAGCAATTGTGTGCCCAAAGATAAATGTTGCAAATTTAAATATCTGGTTCTTTTCCACTCCTCAATGATAGGCTTGATTTCTTCTATTTCCAAAGCATGTGTGATTTCGAATTTGTTCATTTTTGTATTAGTTTCTTTTCAACAACTCCCTTGTGAACTCCTTTTTTTACTTTTCTTCCTTATATAGTTTCTACAATGTTCCATGTTTAGTCGACATTTTTGCAGCTAATCTTAAACTTAAAGCACTTATCGTATCAAGTGCTGACTTATTTTCCCAAAAAGTTGGCCTCATATGTTGCTGATCTTGACCTTAATTGGGTTGTATGCTTATTGTTATTATTGTTTTCAGAATAAATTATATGAAAATCATACATTAATAGGACAACGTGCTTAGGATATCAGGACTCTACTTGTCTCTTCACATGAATGACTTGATTTCATTTTTAAGACATTTCTTTGAGATTATTTTCTCACTTCACTTTTCAAAAACAAAAACAAAAACAAAAAGAGGCTGAGATTGAGTTCGACTACAGCCTAACAAGCTGACTTTACTATCCTACCTTACGCAGGAACTATGATGTGATTTTCAAATTCAGAGTAGGAATCTAGATTTGAAAGATCTTCTCTTCAAATGATGTATAGGAATTTACTACCTCAAAAACTGAGATATGTCATATTTTGTGATTCTTCTTTCCAGCCATCATCCTTCTTTTCCTTTTTTATTTGACTTATATTTCTCTTTATTACCGTTTTGAAATACACTACTATAAGATCCCAAATCAAGTAATAATGAATACAGCAAAATTAGAGTTGATTTCTCATGTGATTTAATTTATTTCTGGAACTCTGTTGTGGTGCATCAGGAATATTAGTTATAGATATGTGGAACGTGTTTAGAACCTAATTCACTTTGGGATGAAAATGTTGATAGGATTGAATCTGCAAGGAAGCATGGAGGAGTACGTGCTGCCAACAGTCCCCCCACATTACCTGGGATCCTCTCACCATCTCTAGTGCATTACTTCCAACATCCAGCACCAGATGGAACCTACTTTTCCCAATATGTGAGAGCAGAAGTGACAGGGGTATACGTCCTGTCAGAGACAGCTCTTTTTTAATAGAATACATTTTTAAATTGATTTCAGAGAGGAAGGGATGGGAAGAGAGCTATAGAAACATCAATGATGGGAGAGAATTATTGATTGGCTGCCTCCTGCAGACCCCTGCCAGGAATCGAGCAGACGAACCAGACATGTGCTCTGGAGTTCCATTTATCTTTTAAAAACTGCCAAACTGACCCAGCATGGCTCAGTTGTTGAGCATTGACCAATGAGGCAGTAGGTCACGGTTCCATTCCCGGTTGGGAAACATGCCTGGGTTGTGGGCTCAATCCCCAGTAGGGAGCCTGCAGGAAGCAGATAATCCATGGTTCTCTTTCATCATTGATGTTTCTATCTCTCTCCTCATCTCCCTTCCTCTTTGAAATCAATAAAAATATTTTAAAAATAAATAAATTGCAAAACTATTTTCCAAATTGGCTGCACCAATTTACATTCCCACCAGGAATGTGTGAAGATTTTAGTTTTTTCACATCTTTGCCAACCCTTGGTATTAAGGAAAACATTCTACTAAGAGAATATGCTTGAGTGTTGAATAATAGAGTATGAGTAGAAAATTAATGAAGAATAGATTTGGTCATTTTCAAGAGACATTCAAGAATGAGGCATATCAGAAAATATATGGAACTTGTAGGTCAATTATTAAAAATAAGGTTGGCTACATAGATGGAAGACATACCGTTAATAGTATAATTTGACCTACTAAGGATTTTATAAACAAACTATTGTAGAAGCCCAGTGCACTAAATTCTGCACTGTAGGGTCCTTAGTGGCTACCGCTGCTGGCCTGTACTCCCTCCTTTTCCTAGGCTGCCTGCCACTGGCCAGGGTCTCCCTCACTTCCCTCAGCCAGCCCCGCCCCCTGGTTGAACTCCCAGAAGAACTCCCAGTTGAGGGGACAATTTGGATACTACACTTTTATTATATGGGATTAGTACTAGGGTCATGTTCTTATTGTTATTATAAAAACATTCAAATCTATAAGGATTTTTGTGAGTTTATTTGAGCCAAACTGTTGATAATTGCTGAGAAACAGAACCTCAATGGATTGAAATAATGCTCCTGAGAATGATGGGTTACATCTTTATTTATACATTGCAATCAAAGGATGGAACTGGAGAGCAGCATTATGCTAAGCAAAATAAGCCAGTCAGAGAAAGATAAATATCACATTATCTCACTCATTTATGGAATATAATGAACAACATAAACTGATGAACAAAAACAGATCCAGAGACAGAGAAGCATCAATCAGACCATCAAAGCTCAGAGGGAAGGTAGGGGAGTGTGGAGGAAAGGGGAGAGACCAACCAAAGGATTTGTATGCATACATATAAGCCTAACCAATGGACACAGACACCAGCAGGGTGAGAACATAAGAGGAGTTTGGGGAGAGGGGGGAGATAATGACACATATGTAATACTTAATCAATAAAGAAAAGAAAATAATGAGAGAGAAAAAAAAAACTAAGGAAGGGACGTAGGTGGGTTGCATGAAATCCATTAGTGATAGGCTAGAGAAGAGTGAGAGAGTAAAATGGAGAAGCCCCTGGAAGTGAATAAAAAGCAAAATAATAGACACATACTTAGGTGGGTGCAAGAACAATTAACATGATAATGAAGGAATTTGTGATATCTGTCCTGGTGCCCATTAGGTTGCGCCCCTAGGGGTCCGGAAAAAAGGAAGTTTCAAGAGTATGTTATCCTAGATGCAAAAAGACAGATTGGCTCAGTGAAGGTAAAGGTTGACCTTGTCAGTGAAGATACCAGCCTAGGGTATAACTATCAACCATAACTGCTTTTAGTTAAAGTTTAATTTCAGACCATCCTTTGTAGTTACCTTAGGTCTCTGAGTTTGCAAGACTGCCATTGAGGCTTCCTCTGAGCTTGTCAGGTCAGCATGTGGCCCCTTTCATCCACATCATCTTTAGTATAATGTGAGGAATTTATAATTTCCCTGACTGGGAGGAAATTGAGGTACAGATAACAATAAGGAGGCTACTGAAATAGTCCTGGGAAAGATAATAGGGACGTGATATAAGCCAGTGGCAATGAGATGCATACATTTTTTTTTAAGAGGTGTATTAGTTTCCTATTGCTGTTATAACAAATTGCCACAAGCTAGTGGCTTAAAGGGACTTAAAACCCTAGAGATCAGAAGTCTAACATGTATTAGCAGGGTTGCTTTCCTCTTGGGAATTCTGGAGGAGAATCTCTTTCCTTGCCTTTTCCAAATTCTAGAAATCTCCTGCATTCATTAGCTTGTGATGCTTTCCTCCATCTTTAAACTCAACAATAGAACATCATCAAATCTCTCCCTAATCCCTCTAGCTTCCTCTGATAAAGACCCCTGTAATTACATTGAACCCACCTAGATAATTTATGATACTTTCCCCATCAGAAGATGCTTACCGTAACTTAATCACATTTGCGAAGTGACTATTACCATCTTAGCTAACATATTCACAAGTTCTAGAGCTTAATACATGAAAATCTTTGGGATGTTATTCAACCTGGCACAGCTGCACACAGAGGCTCAAACACCGTGAGGATTCCCTTCCAGAGTATCAGCTTTATTTTCTCAAACTGGTTACCTCCACGTAAATAGAGACATGGGAAACAGCTGCTCTCACCTCTCACATCTGGTAATTTCACTACTTAATAGAAACCAGATGCATTTAAGGTCCTTTGTGTTAAACAAAATACTTAGAAAAAGATTTAATTGGCACAGGCATTTCTTCTTTCCCCGTTGAGTAATCTACTTTGGTCGGGAGACAATTTTACTGGCAGCTCCATCAGAACCACATTTGTTTATTCAACTTATCAAAGCTATTTTTACTGATCATTTATGTGTCAGTCATTATTTTAGGCTCAACTGCCACAGGATTTAGAGGATCAGAGGTATGGAAAGGAGCAGGCTGTCATATGAAAACCAGTGGTCTGCATAAACCTCATTGAGAAAGTTACATTTGTCAAGACTGTGAATGATGTTAGGTGTCACAATGATGAGTGCACATCAGGGAAAACAGTGCACAGGTTAATACCAAGACCCTGAGGTGGGAGGTTGCCTGGACGCAATGTGGCTGCAGCAGAGCCAGTGAGGGGGAGCAGAGCAGCTCAGAGGAGGACAGGCATCAGGAATCATCCTGTGAGGCTTTCTCTGCCACTAAAGGGCTTTTGCTTTCCTTACTCTGAGTGACTGTCGAGTCACTGCAGGGGTTTGAGCAGACTCATAACATTGTCTTGCTGGAAAACAAATCAGTTTCACTAAAACAGAGATATTGACAGGAAGCCAAGAAGACCGGTCAACAACCTTAATTGCTCTAACCACTCACCCTTTAGTTGAGACATTGTTAGCTGAAACAGACTCCACCTTGTTTGTCCAGTGTAAGTTTCTGTTATTTCCTGTCTAAGGGCTACATGTAAATTTCTATTTATGTTGCCTACGATGTTTTCCCCAAAGCCTCAATAAAAGGGGATGGCAGGCACAGAGCAGTAGTAGTTCTCCCACTAGAGTTGGACTACCGCCTGGCCCCCCATATCGCCAAGTTGAATTTCTTTAAGTCTCAAGTCTCTTCATTTGTGTGCTGCCCTTCTCCAGAACCCGAACTCTAAATTGGAACACTTTCCACATGGGCCGTGAAAGAGAGTCCTACAGGTCTGACTTAGGATCTTAAAAATCATTATGGCTGCTGGGTTGAGCATGGATGGTAGGGTATGAGGCAGACTGCTTGGACTGGCTTATGCTCCCCAGGTGTGATATAGGTTGTTAGGATTATGGTAGGGATACTAGATTAAGGGTTGAAAGTGGTCAATTGTGCCATATTTTGTAGGAGGAGCCACTAGAATTTGTTGTCAGTCAGGGTGTGAGAGAGGAGAAATGCCAAGAATGCCTCCAGGGCTTGGGGTTTGAACAATTGGCAGAATGGAATTGTACCCACTGAGACAGGGAGGTCTTAGAATGGAGCAAATTTGGAAGGAAACAGAACATTAGATGTTGACATTTTGAAATGTCCAAATGGAGATATTCTGAATGGATAAATACTGTATTATTTTACTTATGTAAGGTACCAAAAGTAGTAAAATTCATAGACAGAAAGTAGAATGGAGCTTGCCAGGGTTCTGAAAAAGTGAGAAAGAACAGGAACTTATTGTTTGATGTGTACAGAGTTTCCATTTGGGGAGAGGGAAAAATTCTTGAGACACATGGTAGTGATGGTTACATTAACACTGCCAATGTACTTAACGCCAAGGGTATAAACTGTACACTTAAAAATTCTTATAATGCTACTGTAAAAAAGTAAAATTCTTGATTTCTGAGGCTGTCTTCCTGTCATCCTGCATTTCCCCCATGGTCTTCAGGCTAATAGCTATAAATATGCTAATTCATTAGTGGAATTCTGCTTGAGACTTGTGTTTTTGGAAGGATAGTCCCTTGCCAGAAAATGCCTCTCCCAAGGAGATGGGGAAATTTGTGCAAAATAGTGAATGTTTATCAAACATCAGCAGGACTCAACAGAGAGATTTAGAGATTCTGCTCTTTCTCAGATCCCTGCAGGTGCTCAGCCATGTCTGCTGCCAACAGTCACCTCCTATCCCCATTTTCCCTTCTCTGATATAAAAGAAGCCTGAGCTTGAGGCTGAGGGAGGATGGATCTGAGGAACCTCTAAGGCCCCCATCTTCTCAATTGGGCACCATCTTGATCAATAAACTTTTCCTTACTCCAAACTCAGACATTTTGAATATTTGCCTTTTGATGTGTTGGGCACATTAACTTTAACACTGGTAACAGTACATTTTATGGTAAGCTAGAGGACCAGTGCACAAATTTGTGCACAGGTGGGGTCCCTAGGCCAGGCCAGTGATCAGGGCCGATCAGGACTAATCAGGGCCAGGCCAATGGGGAGTCAGCCCTTGGCTCCCCTGGAAAAAGGATTGTGTCTGCTGCCACCCATCCCTGGTTCCCCATCTCAGCCTGGGTGGGGTCAGAGGAAGAGGCAATAGTTGCTGGGCCAGGTGGGGCAGGAACAGATACCAGACATAGATGCTGCCAGCTGGCAGCAGGAGGTTGGCTGTGGGAATGCACTGCCACCAGGGAACAGCTCCTGCATTGAGCATCTGCCCCCTGGTGGTCAGTGCACATCACAGTTACTGGTCAACTGGTCATTCTAATTGTTCCTGCCATTCAGTTATAACAGTTGCTTAGGCTTTTATACATGCAGATAAGTTTAGCCACAATAAAAATATTAAGTAAAACAAAATAATGAAGAAAGATGACTACAAATTTCTCTAGTGATAGGATTGATTGGTTATTTGTGGTGGGGCTGATAATTTATGCTATAGAGATGATTCAAGATGGAGATTGATCATGCCAAAAAGACTTACCAGGTAAATCAAGAGGTGGGGCTTTAGACCAAATAATGTCAGTACAGGATGGGGAAGGCTGGAAATTGTGTTCAAACAAATGGGCAATAATTTAATGTATTACATCTAGCTAACAAAGCCTCATTAAAAACTCTGGATTCCGGAGTTCAGGTGAGCTATCTGGATGACAATACTTTGAGTATTGTGTCAGGAGGGGTTAATGGGTTAGAACTTCATGGGGTGAGAACAAGACACTTTAGATATGGGATGCTTCAGTATTCCCTATGTCTATCTTCTTTTCACTAGCCTAATTTGTAGTTTGTTTTGTTTTGTTTGTTTATGAAATTTTTTTATTAAGGTATTATAATGTGTCCTTATCCCCTCATAGCCTCCCACCACCTCCGCCTCCACTCATGTCCTCACCCCCCTGGTGTCTGTACCCATTGGTTAGGCTTATATGCATACATGCAAGTCCTTTGGTTGATCTCTCCTTCTTACCCCCACCCTCCCCTACCTTCCCTCTGAGGTTTGACGGTCTGATCAATGCTTCTCTGTCTCTGAATCTGTTTTTGTTCATCAGTTTATGTTGTTCATTATATTCCACAAGCGAGGAAAATCATGTGATATTTATCTTTCTCTACTGTAATCAAACTGTAACCATACATATAACAATGTCCTAAGCTCTGTGGTTCATGCTGGTGATTCTTCAACCTGAGGAAATTTCCTCATTCTGAGTCACTTGGGCAAATTATTGAATGTGAGAGAGACCCTGAATGTGTGGCTTACTGGTATGAAGTGTGGGTAGCCTTGGGGACTTCTGAACTTATGGCTTGTGCCTTAAGTCAAAACAGTCTTGCAGTTGTGGCTGTACTTACTACCATAAACTTTGTACTTTTTAATAATTCATATTACTGGTTGCATAATTTCAGATTTAATATTAAAATTATAAGCATTGTTTAGATAACAAATATACATAATCAAGCTTAATTCCAGTAGTCCTCTTTGTTAATTAGAATAACATTATTGAGCTTTTCTATACTGTTCATGTTATGAAATATATTTGCAAATAAAATTCAACGATAAAATTAAAAAGTGCTATATTGCATATTTGAAAGTTACTAAGAGAATAGATCTTAAAAGTTCTCATGACAAAGAAATTTTGTAACTATGTATGGTGACAGGTGTTAACTAGACTTACTGTGGTGATTATTCTGCAATAGATACAAATAATTACTCATTGTGTTGTACACCTGAAACTAGCATAATGTTATATACTGATCATACCTCAATTTTATCAAGGCTGGGTCCTCCCTTTTTTTTGCAACAAGGAAAGATTTGCATATGCAGGAACTCTCACACTGAGCCCACATTCTAACTAGAATTTTTAAAAGCCACTAGCCTTGACATCTCATGGCATTTCAGACCAGTTTAGATGGGCTGCTATGCTTGCTACAGACCTGGAGATCTTCATATGAGCATTAAAACCAAACCGAGTCTTGAAGAGAAACATGTATGGCACCTCAATGGCACATCCAAGAGATTAATTCAAACCTAATTTAAGCACAAAGTACATAAACTCTATAAAGCCACCATTATCATGGAGAAGGATGAAACCTTAACATTTGTGACATTCATGGAACTAGAGGGTATTATGCTAAAAGAAGTCAGAGAAAGACAACATATAGTTTCACTTACATGTAGAATCTAAAGAACAAAATTAAGAAACAGACAAAGCAGAAACAGACTCATAGATATGGAGAACCAACTGATTGTTGCAACATGAGAGGGAGCGTTGGAGGCTGGGTGAGAAAGGTGATGGACTAAAGAAGTACAAATTGGTAATTGCAAAACACGGGAATGTAAAGAACAATATATGGATTACAGTAAATAATATTGTAATAATTATGCCTGGTAACAGGTTGATACTAAACTAATCTGTAGAATCACTTCATAAATTATATAAATGTCTAATTGTTATGCTGTACCTGAAACTAATATACAATAATATTGAACGTTAACTGCAATGGGAAAATTTAAAAAGATTTTCATTTAATTTTAATAATATATTTTATTTTATTTAACCCAGTGATTCCAGACATTATCATCTTAACATGTAAACAATATAAAATTTATTAATGGATGTTATACATTTTTACTAAGTTTAAAATCTGAGGTGTATTTTATAATACAGCACATGGCAGTTTGCGCTAGTCACACTTCAAGTACTCAATAGCTACATGCAGCTGGTGGTTCTTATACTGACAATGCATGTCTAGAATTACAGTATAATCAAATACATATGAAATCTAATCTAATATAATTTTCTGCAAAAAATATTTTATTTTCTTCAAATGCTGTTGTTTTAAAACTTATGTCATCTTTTGAAAGTATTACAAATGTCCCTTTTCCCCCACATTGACACCCCTCCAGCCTGTCCCCGAACCACTACAAGCTTTCACTGCACTATTGTCTGTATCCATGGGTTATGCAAATATGCATATAAATTCTTTGGTAATCTCTTCTAGACCCACCCCCCTGCGATTCATCAGTCTATTCCAATTTTCCATGTCTCTGGATCTACTTTGTTCATCAGTTTATTTTGTTCATTAGCTTCCACATATGTGTGTGATCATGGGATACTTAACTATTTCTGACCGACTTAAATAAGTTTTTAAAATCCTGTAAGGCTAAAAAAAAAAAAAAAAAAAAAAAAAAGTTTTTTTCATTCAAATGTCCCTAGAGATAGACCAGATAATACTGTACTCTTTCCCCAGATCCCCCTTCAGGGTTAAGGACTTATGATCCAGGTGCAGGCAGGTCAGCCATCTGACAGCACTCGGGCCTCTGAAAATACCCATCAGTTAAAGGAAGCTGCCTCACCCAGGAAACCCCATTCAGATGTCTTGACATTTGCATTCACCACTATACTTGCACAGTGGTTGCTCCTGAGCTGCTCCCATCCAGTCACTGAGAACAGCAGAATGCCAGTGCATGCCCATTGCCATGGTCACACAATGACATTGATGACCAGGATCACTTACACCTGTCTACCAGAATGGTGACTCAAAACTCAAACTATTTAGCCAAACTCTGATTTTCTTTAGAAAAGACCTCTCTACCCCTGCATCACTATAAACACCAAGGGATCCATGGCACCTACAAAGTTGTTCAGAAGAATATCTCAGAAAGAGGGTTTCTGAGACAATTAAATATTCCTTGTCAGTTTTAAATAAAATCAAAGAAAGAAGTGTTTCTCCTTGGAGGAAATAAATATATCTCCCCCACTTGATGTTAGTATTGAACAGCATCAGAGAAAAATATTCCATTCTTTTAGTTTTGCCTCTCAGGGGATCTGAATTGTGTGAAGAGTGCAAAGACAATGGAACAATTTACTTAATGAAGAGCTCTGAGAATTCAGCGCTTGAGATGCGGGAAACTTTAAATGTGTGTCTTTTGTCCATTTCCTTAATTCTCTAAACCGAGACAAATAGAAACTCAGTTGGGCTTGCTAGGGATAAACCTTGGAAATCAGAGAGCTTCAGTGATAACCTTCAGAGAAAGTCCTAGTTTCCAGTGAAGGATGGTGGCATGAGAAGAAAATGAGACAAAGTGGGTACTGTGCTTTATCTCTGGAATAATTAGATGGGGACAGCCCGGTAGTATATAATTTATGACAATGAAGTCCCTGTACTTTAAAGGTACTTTTGTTTCCACTGAAACCTGTTTTTTTTTCCAGCTTTTGGTCTGTTTCCTTCTCTTTCTTTTTGGGATCAAGAGATCTCTGCAGTGAGACTTGTTTGGCAGATTATCTCAATCTATTTTCCCAAGCTGTAGGATTTTCTTGATTTCCAGATCTTCAACAATTCGTTCATTCACCACTCACTGGAGATCTGCTATGCACGAGGTATTGTCTATGTTGTTACTAATGTGATTGGGTTTCGTTATTGTACTCCCTACCTATTTTGCAGCAGATCTGATTCAACTGGTATCTCTTAATAGTTCTACATTGATGTTATTGCTGTTTCACCTCAGTGTCCATAATTGTACTTGCAAATAATATAATCATTTCTGATTTTCAGTACTCAGGCAAATTTTCTTTCTTCATTTTACCCATCTCTTTGGATGTTCAGCAGAATATCCAGTACTTGAAGATGGAATTGAGTGTATTGTCTGTTTATGAATTTAATACAGCTATTCCAGTGAGTTAATGTAGAATATTCTGTTGTCTGCCCTTTTAAAACAGCTGTTGTTAAGAAATTACCATTCGATTGCTAATTTAGCAAGAGGAAAACAATAATATGATGAGCTGGAATATTTCTCTTTTGTGTTATGGCTGACATTTGTATACGTTGAGCACCTGTGCCAGGCACCTGATAGGTTCCTGACATGACAGAAATGAGCAAAAATAATTATAACTTCTAACCAACAAATGAACTTAAACTTACCAACAAGGAAGAGTATAGGATGCTCAGACAGTAGGACTCACACACTCTATCCCACCAGTGACCTGTTCTCTGTCTCACTGGTTTCTCAAATCTGTTCTGATACCAAGCTCACCAACCCAAGTACAACTGCAAATTCTCTTCTCTTAGTCTTAAGTGCTTACCCTTTTTCAATTTCTCCTAATTCACAATTATCCATGCTTCCTTTCTCTGCTCAAATATTCATATTTCAGAAAAGTCTTTTCTGCCAACCTTCACAGACTGAATGGGTCCTCAGTGATTTTTCTCTCTCATTTAATTAGCTTCCTCCAGACATTAGGAATAGTGAAACATTTTATTAAGAATGTAAACATTTATGTACATTATTTTTAAAATCAAATATATTGGGATAATATTAGTTAATAACACCCTGTAAGTTTAGATTTTAAAATGTATAATACATCATCTGAATATTCTATTGTTTGCTCACCACCACCCAAAGTCTAGTCTCCTTCCATCACCATATATTTGACCCCTTTTACTCTTTTATCCTCCCTCTACAATCCTCCTTCACTGATAATCACCATACTATTGTCTATATTTATAAGTTTGTTTTGTTTGTTCACTTGTTGATTGCTGTTTTCTATTCAGCATATTAGGGAAATCATATAATTGCTGTCCTTTATTAGCTGACATTTTTCACCTAGAATGATACTCTCAAAATTCATTCATGTTGTCACAAATGGCAGTATTGTGTCTTTTTAATGGCTGAGTAGTTTTCAATAATATGAATATACCACATCTACTTTATTCAGTCATCCATTGAAGGAAACTTAGGATGTTTCCATATCTTGATTATAGTGAATAATGCTGCAATAAACATAAAGGTACCTACGTATATCTGTACGTATATCTGAATAAATGTTTTCAAATTTTTCAGGTGAATACCCTGAAGAGGAATTGCTAAGTGATAAAATTAATCTATTCTTCTTTTTTTATGAACCTGTATACTATTTTACATAGAGACTGCACCATTTTTCATTCCCAAAAGTGTTCCCTTTTTTCCACATCCTCTCAAAATCTTATTATCATTTGTTATTGATAATAGCAATGCTAACAGATATAAGGGGATATCTCCTTGTGGATTTTATTTGCATTTTCCCCGTAGCTAGTGAACTTGAACTTTTCCTCATATATCTGGTGGCTTTCTCCATGTCTTTTTTGGGGAAATTGTCTGTTAAGATCTTCTGCCCATTTTCAAATTGAACTGGTTGGTTTTTTTGTTGTTGAATTGAATGAGTTATTTTTATATTTTGGATATTAGCCCCTTTATTGGAGGTATTGTTTGTAAATATCTTCTCCCATTTAACCGGTTGCCTTTTTATTTTTAAGTCTTAAATTTGCCTTTCAATTTTTAGGATGACTTCATAGATAGACACTTTGAATATTTTAACATAAATTATATCATTTTTTTTCCACTCATCTCCATTTAATAGCATGTACACATGGGCACATGCCCTCAGACATGCTTTCTATTTTATTATGATAGTAGTGTGCTTTTGTTTCCCCCTATTATCTACGTAGTGCAAATGTATCTTCCTCTTCTGGGAAGCATCCACTAAGCAGACAGTCTCTGAAAGAGGAAGTCAAAAGGATCTTCGTTACTTAGCAGTGATGCATAGTGATAAAATAAAGATAACAGACCTGATATATTTATAATGATGACTGACCCAGCTCAGTATTTTCAGAAATACTAAAAATGGTGACCATGCTAGACAGACTATGGTGCTGTTAAGAACGGAAATTCACTTTTACCAAGTGCACACTGTATGTCACAGAAACTACACTAGAAAAATTATAGGTATCATCTCATGTAATCATTCACTTGTCCTACAATGTGAAAAATATTGACTACTCTCATTATACAGGTGAGGTATCAGCAGCTAAAATAACTTTGTCAAGGACATAGAGATGTAAGATGGTAGACCAAATTCTGTTCCAGGATGACTGACAAGATCCTACTTTGTAAATTGTAGTTCTATACTGTACTTTGGAAGAGTTATATCTAAAGAATAATTTAGCTCTGGCTGGTTTGGCTCACTGGTTCGACCGGTGACCTATGGACTAAAGGGTCAAGGGCAAATACCTCAGTTGCAGGGGTGCATGTGGGAACCAATAAATTAATGTATCTTTTCCACATTGATGTTTCTTTCTCTCTCTCTCTCTCTTCCTCTCCTCTCTCTTCCACTCCCTCTAAAAATTAATTGGGGGGAGGGCATTATTCTTGATGAGGATTAACAAAAAGAAAATAATTGAGATAAAAAATATAAATAAATAATGACAATAACATCTATAATTTATTGAGTTCTTATTGTAACTAAAGGCATTTTGATACCTCAGAAAGATGGTATTAGCAGTAACCATATTTTTAGACCAACATACAATAAGCCACATGGAGAGTTAACTGTGACATCAATATAAAGCATCAGGCCTTAGACATAAGATTGTTTGAGGTGAAAGCCCATGTTTAAATGACTATTATGAAATGAAAGAGGTATAGAGGTTATCAAAGAAAATACCTTATATGTCTTTAGTTTTGGAAGGCTGATATGAGAGAAGAAATTGATTTATATCCTAAAATTTAGATAAGAGAATTAAAACCAGTGAGTAGAATATAAACAAGAGATAGAAACATTACTGTTAAATTTTAAAAAGTCAGAATGATTACACAATTTAAAATAAAACTGGGTTACCCTTAAATGAGTAAATCACTGGTATTGGAATGACTACTAGATCATATAAGATGCCCACGCAATGCTGAAATCAAAAGGTGCTGCATAGTCCAGGCGGCAAAGATCAGTAATTGACCATCAACCCATGAACCAGTGGGTTTTGGTTTGATTCTCGGTCAGAGTTGCTCTACCCTCAGTGAAGAGAGACGGGAGGAGAGAAGACAGGAGGCAGCTGATTTACGATTCTCATCATTAATGTTTCTATCTCTCTCCCCCATCCTCTCTGAAATCAATAAAAATATATTTAATTTTTAAAAGGTGATGACTAGCTGAGATGACATTTGATTATTCATTGAATGCTGCTTTTGCCTCCTTCCTTCTACAAAAAAACAAAACACCAGCTTCATGGAAGCAGAAAATCACACAGAAGCATCACAATTCCTCCTCTTGGGACTCTCAGATGATCCTAAACTGCAGCCCCTCCTCTGCGGAGTGTTCCTGTCCATGTACCTGTTCACTGTGCTTGGAAACCTGCTCATTATTGTGGCCATCAGCTCTGACTCCCACCTCCACACCCCAATGTATTTCTTTCTCACCAACCTGTCCTGTGTTGACATCTGTTTCACCTCCACCACAGTCCCAAAGATGCTGGTGAATGTCCAGGAACAGAGCAAAAGCATTACCTATATTGGGTGCCTCATTCAGGTGTACTTTTTAATGATTTTTGCTGGAATGGACACCTTACTACTGACTGTGATGGCCTATGACCGGTATGTGGCCATCTGCCACCCCCTGAACTACACAGTCATCATGAACCCCCACTTCTGTGGCACTCTGGTTCTGATATCTTGGTTCATCATGTTTTGGGTCTCTCTGCTTCATATTCTACTGATGAGGCAGCTGACCTTCTGTGTCGGCACTGAAATCCCTCATTTCTTCTGTGAATTGGCTCAGATTCTCAAGGTGGCCTGCTCTGACACCCTCATCAATAACATTGTCTTGTATGTGTCTGTTGCCTTCCTGGGCGTGCTTCCTCTCACAGGAATTCTGTTTTCTTACTCTAGGATTGTCTCTGCTTTAATGAGAATATCATCTACAGGGGGGAAATATAAAGCATTTTCCACCTGTGGGTCTCACCTCTCCGTGGTCTCCTTGTTCTATGGGACGAGCCTAGGGGTCTACCTCAGTTCTGCTCTGACCCATTCTTCCCTACAAAACTCAGTTGCCTCAGTAATGTACACTGTGGTCACCCCCATGCTGAACCCCTTCATCTACAGCCTGAGGAACAAGGATGTGAAGGGGGCTTTGAGAAGGCTCCTTAACCTAGCAGCACCTTGTCTGTGATGGATCTCTGGCCTCAGAACTAAGGGTACATTGTGTGCCCAAAGGTAAATGTTTTTCAAATTTAATATCTGGTTCTTATTTCTCCTAAAAGATATGGTTTATTTCTTCTATTTCCAAAGCATGTGTGATTTCTCTTTTGTTTGTTTTCGAATTAGTTTCTTCTCATCAACTCCCTCAAAATTTTTTTTTCAGTTTTCTTCCCTATATGCTGTCCACAATATTTCATATGTAGTCAGCATTCTTCCAGCTGTTCTGAAGATTTGTTTACTTTAAATTTGAAGCACTTATGTCAAGTGTTAACTTAGTTTGCGATTTGCTAAAGAAACGTAATGAAAATGATCCATTTTTAAAATGACTGATAACTGGCGATGAAAAATGGGTTGTTTACAACAATATCAAGCGGAAAAGATCGTGGAGCAGGCCAGGTGAACCAACTCAAACAACATCAAAAGCTGATATTCATCAAAAGAAGGTTTTGTTATCAGTTTGGTGGGATTACAAAGGAATTGTCTACTTTGAACTCTTACCACCCAACCAAACGATCAATTCTGATGTCTACATTGAACAACTAATGAAATTAAACAATGCAGTTGAAGAAAAGCGGCCCAAATTGACAAATCGAAAAGGTGTTGTATTCCATCATGACAATGCAAGGCCACACACATCTTTGGTCACTCGGCAAAAATTAATGGAGCTTGGTTGGGATGTTTTGCCACATCCACCATATAGTCCTGACCTTGCACCATCTGATTACTTTTTGTTTCGATCTTTACAAAACTCCTTGAATGGTAAAAATTTCAATAATGATTTCCCAAAATGTTGTCCTCATAGATTGCTGATTTTCAACTGAACTGTATGCCTTTTTCCCCCAGAAGAATGGAATGAAAATCATACAGTAATCAGAACAAGGTGCTTACAACTCACCTTGAATAATTCCTTGTTTCTTCACATAAATTATTTAATTTCATCTTAAAAACAGTTCTTTGAGATATTTCCTCTCATTCACTTCACTTTTCAAAAGAAGTAACTGAGATTGAGTTTGACTATAAGCAGGCTAGTTGACTTTGCTACCCTACCTAACACAAGAACAGTGATGTGATTTTTTACTTTAAAGTAGGAATTTAGATTTGAAAGATAGTTTCTTCAAAAGACGTACAGGAATTTTCTTCCTCGAAAACTGAGAAGTGTCATTCTTTTTTATCCTTTCTTTTATCCATCTCCCTTCCTTTCTTTTTTATTTCCCATATTGCAATTTTGAGATACATGCTCTAAGATCCAAAAAGAACAATAATGAGTATAATAAAATAAGAGTTGTTTTCTCAGAACAACTGACATCTGTTTCATATATTAAGACAATACATGAAAGAAGGTGGAAACTTTTGAGAGGAAAAAAAGATACAATTTGTTTCTCGAAGTCTGTTGTAGTGCATCAGGATTATTAGTTACAGATATGTGGAACATGTTTAGAACCTAATTCACTTTGGGGGACAGATGTTAATAGAATTGAGTCTGCTAGGAAGCATGGAGTCACACATGCTGTCAACATTCCTCCCACATCTCCTGGGATCCTCTTACCAACTCTATTGTATAACTGCCAACATCCAGCGCCAGCTGGAATCTACTTTGCCCAATATGTGAAAGCAGAAGTGACAGGGAATTACGTTATATCAGAGACAGATTTTTTTCATCTATATTTTTATTGATTTCAGTGAGGAATGGAGTGGGAGGGAGAGGTAGAAACATCAATGATGAAAGAGAATCATGGATCAGCTGCCTCCTGCATGCACCCTACTGTGGATCAAGTACACAACTTGGGCATGTGTCCTGACTGGAAATCCAACAATAACCTCCTGGTTCACAGGTCAATGCTCAAGCACTGAGCCACACTGACCAGGCCATAGACAGCTCTTAAAGGAGAGATGTGGGGTTTACCATATCGCTCATCCCTTAGTTGGGATAATTCTGAGATTTGGACGTTGTACCCTTTCCCAGAATTTCTCCACAGGATGGTAACTCAGCTCATTCACTGTTGGAAATGACTTAATGCAAACTTTGTTGGATGTATGTTCTCTTACTCACTGTCCTCTTTCATATCCATGGTCCTTGCTCCATCCAATAAAGTGCTGAGCATCTCCTTCTGCAGGAACAAAAAATAACACATGATAAAGTCAGAAGAGGTATTAAGACAATGCATGAAAGAAGGTGGAAACTTTTGAAAGAAAAAAAAAAAGAGAATTAATTATTAGATACACAGTAAGGACTGAAAAGTGACTCAATAATTTTCTAAATAGGAAAGTTACCTGCCACTTTAATTCACTTTGTTTCCATTAAGTTTATTCCAATGTGCATTTATTGTCTACTCTATTCAAACTGAGGGGGGGAGCTGTTTAGAGGTAGAATTATTGCAATGTACATTGTTAAGTATAATAATACTGGTATGTAGTAGATCCTGTTGAAAATTAAGGGAAAAATCTTCAACTCACTTTGAATAATTCTAGAAAAATCTTTCAAACATTTTATCACTTTTATTGAAGTATAACTTATATACATGAAATTCACCCAGTGATGATGTACATTCATTGATTTTAGTGAATTTATGGAGTTACTCAATCATTATCACAATCTAGTTTTAAAATATTGGTAATACCTCAAAAAGCATACTTGTGCACATTTGTAGTTAATTCCCATTCCAACCTCAGCCTAAGGAAACCACTTATCGTTCTCTGTCTTTACAAGTTTTCCTTTTCTAGATGTGTTGTTTTTGGTGTTGTTTTTTGTTTGTTTTTTGTTTTGTTTTTTTACAAGTAAATGTAATATACAATATGTGGTCTTTTTCCCCAGTTTCTTTCACTTAGCACATGTTTTGAGGGTCATCCATGGTGCAGCATCAACATTTTGTTCTTTTTCATTGGAGAAAAGTATTATATTGTATTTATATACAACAATTTTCTTAATTTACCAGTTAATAATACTTGAATATTTCTAGTTTTGTGTATTATGAATAATGCTGCTATGGACATTTGTGCATTTGTCTTTGTATTGACATGGGATTTTATTTCTCTTGAGGAGCTAGAGTACACACTGAGTCATATAGTAAACTAATTTTTAATTTTTAAAAACTACCAAACTATTTTCCAAATTGTCTTCACCAATTTACATTCCCATCAGGAATGCATAAAGATTGAGTTTTCCACATCTTTGCCAACATTTGTATTAAGAAAAACATTCTAATAGCGGAATATGCTCAAGTGTTGAATAATAGATAATGGGTAGAAATTTAATGGAGAATAGTTTTGGGTCACATTCAACAGTGAGGCATATCAGAAAATATTTGGAAGTTGTAGGTCAATTATTAAAAACTATAGGCCCAGTGCAAGAAATTCATGCACGGGTGGGGGTATCCCTCAGCCCAGCTTGTACCCTCTCCATTCTGGGAACCTCTAGGGATGTCCGACTGCCCATTTAGGACCAATTCCACTGGGTATCTGGCCTAAATGGGCAGTCGACATCCCACTCATAATCTAGGACTGCTGGTTCCCAACTGTGCTCTGATTGCCCCTAACCAATTCTGCCTGCCAGCCTGATCACCCACTAACTACTCCCATGCCAGCCTGGTCAGCACTTAACTGCTCCTCTACTGACTTGATTGCCCCTAACTGCCCTATCCTGCTGGCCTGATCACTACTAATTGGCCTCTCCTGACATTCTGGTTGCCCCTAACTGTCCTCCTCTGCAGGCCTGGTTACTCCCAACTGCCTTCCCCTACTGGCCCAGTAACCCCTAATTACCCTCCCTTGCAGGCCTAGTCCCTCCCAACTGCCCTCCTCTGCTGGCCTGGTCACTCTTAACTGCCCATCCCTGCTGGCCTGATCGCCCACAACTGCCCTCCCCTGTAGGCCATGTTGTGGGGGGCCATCATGTGTACATATGGGGGTGGCCATCTTGGACCACATGGGGGCAGCCATCTTATGTGTTAGAGTGATGGTCAATTTGTATATTACTCTTTTATTAGATAGGATGATGTTTGGGGCAGACTATCTATCTATCTTATCTAATAAAAGGAATATGTAAATTGACCATATGTCCACTACAATCACAATCCACGCCCACCAGCCAATCATAACAAGTATGCAAATTAACCCCAACCAAGATGCTACGGCCACAGAGAGCAGGAGGCTAGGCTTGGGTTTCTCTGGCAACAGAAGAAGCCAAGCTTTCGCCTATCCTTGCCGGCCTAGGCCTCCACTCAAGGTTACATAGTTTCAATGATAGAAGGTAAACAAATACAAACAGAAATGGTGTCAACCACGGAGGAAGCAGAAGGCTTGGCTCTGCTCCAGGCTACAAAGTTTTAATTGTAGAAGATACATAAATCCCAGGTACCAGGGCCTCCTCTTGGGTCGCCGGGGGGTGTGGCTGGCCTGCAAACCACAACAGGCCCCTTGCCCAGGCCTCCCCACACCCCAAGGGAACCCCCACTCTGATCCGGGACACCCTCAGGGCAAACCAGCCGGCCCCCACCCATACACCAGGCCACTATCCTATCTAATAAAAGAGTAATATGCAGATTGATCATCACTCCAACACACAAGATGGCTGCCCCCATGTGGTCCAAGATCCTGCCCCCATGTGGACATAAGATGGCCATCACAAGATGGCCAGCAAGGGAGGGCAGTTGGGAGCAACCAAGCCTGCAACAGAAGGCAGTTGTGGGTGATCAGGCCAGCAGGGGAGGCAGTTGGGGGTGATCAATCGTACAGAGGAGGACAGTTAGGGGTGACCAGGCCAGCAGAGGAGGAAAATTGTGACAAACAGGCTGGCAGGGGAGCAGTTAGACATCAATCAGGCTGGCATGGAAGTGGTTAGGGGGTGATCAGGCTGGCAGGTAGAAGCAAACCCACTGGGACTGGGCCTAAACAGGCAGTTGGACATTCATCAAGGGGTCCCAATATATATAAAAGTTTAAGCAACCAAACTGAATGACCTGTTGTTATGATGTGCACTGACCACCATGGGGCAGATGCTCCATGTAGGAGCTACCTTCTGGTAGTCAGTGGGCTTTCACATCAAGACTGCCACTCAGTTGACCCACCCATCATGGTGGCCCATCCAGACCGGTGGCAGCCACTCACTCCCTCAGTAGTCCAGCAGGTCCAATCTTCAGAGAATGGGCCAGGTACTGATGAACAGGAGACACAGCACCATCTCAGCAGTGCTACAGGCCTCTTGGGAATTGGCCTCAGGCACCAAGGCCACTTCCTCTCCCTAGATGCTCCACAAAAAAGAAACAATATAAAAGTGGCCACCAGGTGACTCCTGACAACCAGCGTGAACATCAGCCGGATGGTTCCAGATCCTAGGCCAGCAAGGGCATCCCACTGGATGGGACTTCCTTCTCCCTACTTCCACCTCACTCTGGATGGGCACCAGATGCAGAGTTCACAGCTGGCCAGCACTGCTGCTACTGATCGGGAGTGAGCCCTTGACAGGCATGGTGGGGCCTGGATGAGAGGGAGCAGCAAGCAGGAGAGGCAGGCAGCATTGGACTGCCAGTTTTGGCCTGAACCCTGTAGGCCACCCCAAAGGATCCCACCCATGCATGAATTCATGCACTGGGCCTCTATTTAATAGTATAGTTTTACTTACCAAGGATTTTATAAGCAAATTAGCACCAGGGCCATGTCATCATCATAGGTATAATGTGAGGACTTTAGAATTTCCCCAAATGGAAAAAATCAGAGCCTATTAAAATAGTCCTGGGGAGAGATGATGGAGACCTGATCTAGGCCAGGGGCAATGAGATGCATACATTTTTTTTAAAGAGGTGTATGCATACATTTTTTTTAAAGAGGCAAAAGCGAACCCACTGGGATTGGGCCTAAACGGGCAGTCGGACATCATAACAACAGGTCGTTCAGTTTGGTTACTTAAACTTTTATATATATATATATATATATATATATATATATATATATATATATATATATATATATATATATATACTAGAGACCCGTTGCATGAAATTTGTGCACAGGGAGTGGTAGTGTCCCTCAGCTTAGCCTGCATCCTCTCCAACTCTCCAGCAGTTTCCTATTGCTGCTCTAACAAATTGCCATGTCTAGTGACTTAAAATAACTTACAACCTTAGAGAGCAGAAGTCTGATATATATCATCAGGATTGCTTCCCATCTAGGAACTCTGGAAGAGAATCTCTTTCTTTGCCTTTTCCTAATTCTATAAATCTTTTGCATTCATTAGCTTGTGATGCCTTCCTCCATCTTTAAACTCAACAATAGAACATCATCAAATCTCTCCCTAATCCCTTTAGCTTCCTCTGATAAAGACCCTTGTAATTACGTTGAACCCACCCGGATAACTTACAATACTTTCCCCATCAGAAGATGCTTAACTTAATCACATTTGGGAAGTGACTATTACCATCTTAACTAACATATTCACAAGTTCTAGAGCTTAATACATGAAAAT
This sequence comes from Pipistrellus kuhlii, assembly GCF_014108245.1. Classification (NCBI taxonomy): domain Eukaryota; kingdom Metazoa; phylum Chordata; class Mammalia; order Chiroptera; family Vespertilionidae; genus Pipistrellus; species Pipistrellus kuhlii. The sequence goes on from NW_023425530.1 coordinate 4,119,301, forward strand.
CTTTGGGAGGTTATTCAACCTATGACAGGACATGAGTGATTTACAATTCGCCAATAATCGACTCATCCGTCTTGAGCTGAGAAGGTGGAAAATCTCTCTTGCTGATTTTCTTTGAGCATGACCATCTCCTGATACTGGCTCACATAGAGGTGAGGCCCCACTGGATAGGTGTGCTTTGGTGACCAGTGACAGAATCTCCTGATTCATCTGAATCTAGTGGAGCAGAGACTCAGCTGTACACTGGCACAGCTGCACACAGAGGCTCAAACACCTTGAGGATTCCCTTCCAGAGTATCAGCTTTATTTCCTCAAACTGGTTACCTCCACATAAAAAGAGACATGGGAAATAGCTGCTCGCACTATTCACATCTGGTAATTTCACTACTTAATAGAAACCAGATGTGTTTAAGCTCCTTTGTTTTAAACAAAATGCATAGAAAAGGATGCTAATTGGCACAGGCATGTCTTCTTTCCACTTTGGCCAATCTACTGTGGTCAAAAGACAATGTTGAATGGCAGGCCCTTCAGAACCACGTTTGTTTATTCAACTTATCAAACCTATATATACTGATTATTTTCTATGTTTCAGTCATTATTTTAGGCTCAACTGCTGTCGGAAGCCGCCCATTGTCTTCATTAGCAGAGAAGTGTTGAGTAGAAACCCAGAAAGCTGGAGACCTTGGGCTCTGAAAGGTCTCTGCACCCACTGTTATTAATATCATTATACACTAATAGAGAATATTAGTTGGGAATTTTTTTAGGTAAAATATTTAATATTATTTTTCAACAGTCTACACCAGGATTTCACATCAGCAATATTGAAATTTTGGACTTGAATAATTTGTCACAGGGGTCTGTTCTATGTCCTGTAAAATGTTTCACAGATCCTTGGCCTCTATCCACTGGAAGCCAGCACCAAGTTGTGATCATCGGAAATGTCTCTAGACTTGGCTAATCGTCCTAAGAGAGGACAAAATCAGCCTGATTGAGGGCCCCGGGAGTAAAACAATTCCATGGGTACCAGAGTGATCAATGTTGGGATAGCAGAAAAAGCAACTCTCAAAGAATGTAAAGTATCAGTTTAATCTTGGAAAGGTTGAGTTGAAGGCCTACAGAGTATCCCATTGGTGCCATTATCTCAGAAGTCGCATATATTGAGCTGGCATTCATCAGTCTGCACTGCCATCAGTATAAATTAGCTAATTATACAGAAAGAGGGAGAAGTTCCTGTTGAGAGAGTTAGAAGTTAGAAAGACAATCTGACACCTAGCTGAATCATTCCCTTAATCTTTTAGTTCCTAGTTATGGGGGCCCTATCTGATAGAGTGGATCAAAAATTGTGAGTATGAGAAACATAGGGTATTATTATTGTATTATTATTCTTTGCATTATTTCCATACAAACAATAGTAACCCTACTTTTGGTCTCACTGGGTGATCCAATCATAAATTCCTAACTGGGAAGGTCATGGTGGGAAGACATGTCCCAGGCCTATAACTCAGTGAAAGGTTTATCTCTGCCTATAGGAGCCCTGTCCATTGTTCTTGTGCACTTAGGTTAACACGCCTTTGAAATGCCAGAGGAATCATTTTTTCTCAGATGGGAGCACATAATTTTGTTAACTATCTTATAAGCCAATCATAAAGAATTCCTGGCCCTATCCAGTTTGGCTCAGGAAATAGAGTGTAGGCCTGTTGAATAAAGGGTCCCAGGTTCGATTCCCGTCAAGGGCATGTATCCTGGTTGCAGGCTCCTCCCAGAGCCCAGAGCATGGTCAGGATGCATGTAGGAGGCAACCAATCGATGTGTTTCACATAAATGTTTCCCTTGTCTTTCCCTCTCTCTTCCACTCTCTCTTAAAGGTCAATGGAAAAATGTCCCCCAGTGAGGATTAACAAAACAAAAACAAAAACAAAATGCCCTAGCCAGTTTGGCTTAGTGAATAGAGCTTCTGCCTACAGTCAAGGCCACATTCCCAGGTTACAGGTTCCATCCTTGTAAGGGTGTGCAGGAGGCAGCTGATCAATGATTCTCTAATCATTGAGGTTTCTATGCATACAAATACAGTTTTATTTCTGTTGACCCCAGGAGATATTGCTAAAAGGAGAGAAGTTACTGGAAAGAAAGCACTGGGCATGTGGAAGCCGTTTCTGGACCCAATGACAGTCTATTCAATAGTTAGCACATTGTTGTTGTCTCTGCCAAGCAGAGGATAGGCCCTAAGGGGATCAGAAATGAATGTCACTCAGATGTTTCCCTCCAGCTATTCAGATTCTACCCTTTTTAAGGACAAAAATGTCTGAAATGTTCCATACTGTTTTCCTGCCAGCTCTTTGTCCCAACTCCCCTGTTTGTCCTAATGATGAAAAAGAAATGCTCCTGACAGCCCCTCTTCATCCATCGCCTCCATAGTACTCACTGGGCCGGTCTGCCTCTGCTGGAGCCTGACCAAGGAGTGGGAATCCACTGCCACTGTCCTGCCTGGCAAGCAATGAAGGGTCAGGTTCCATCAAGACTGGCAGGATGTCAGAGTTAGTCGTGGGCTCCTGATGCAGTGGAGGCGAGAGGAGAAGACTCAGATGTGAAGCCCCCTGGACTGAGACAGGAAGCCGAAGGGCTGGAGGCACAACTGATTATCTATTGCTGCATGGCCCTGGAAGCTCAATGCAGAGCTCATGATTAGTCAATGGGTTTGGGTTATCCCAATCTCTGATGCTGTTACTAATAGAAGAGGAAAAGGGAATGTACTTTTTAAGGTTTGGGTTCTTCCTTTTCTCAGGAGAAAGTTCCCCTGTCATTATTGCTTCCAAGTTGCAGGAATTTTATAAATTTAAACAATGTTTTTCAATTGAAAAGCAGCAATGTGTAATTTGTATGTCTGCACATTCATTGAATTGACCATTCTATGGAGGGATGATTATGTTTTCTATACCAAGAATATGATCTTATCTCTATTTTCTCATTTAATATGTTATGTACTAAAGAGAAACTTCCTCTTTTTTCCCATAGTCTAACTTTGGGATTTGGATTTTATGTGTTGAGATGTGGTTTTTCTTTGGTTATTTAGAAAGACAATCAAAGTTCTACTTTTTCTATGGAATTTATGTGTATTTTTACATTAGACAACCATCTATTCTGATACACCAAACTGATAATTTTCTTAAATCCTACAGGGGAATTCACAGATGTCTGTGTTCTGATGTAGGACTGCAGTCATCCTGTTTTTTCTTTTTTTTTTTTTTTCTTTTTTTTTCTTTTTTAAATTAAATTGAATGGGGTGACACTGATTAACAAAAATTACATGGGTTTCAGTGTACAATTCTTTTTTAAAATATATTTTTATTGATTCAGAGAGGAAGGTGGAGGGAGGGAGAAAACATCAGTGATGAGAATCATTGGTCGGTTGCCTCCAGCACGCTCCCTACTGGGGATCGAGCCTACAATCCAGGTACGTAACCTTGACCAGAATCCAAACAGGGACCCTTCATTCTGCAAGCCAACACTCTTATCTACTGAGCAAAACTGGCTAAGGCTCAGTGTGCAATTCTATAATTTATTATCTAAGGCTCAATGTGCAATTTATTATATGTATATTGTATTGTGTGCTCATAATCCCCTGTCAAGTCTCCTTCATCACCTTTTATCCTGAAACCCTTTACCCTCATCTACTGTCCCCCACATGCTTTCCCTTCTGGTAATCACCATTCTGTTGTCTGTGTCTATGAGGGGGGTTTTATTCTTAATCCCCTCACCTTTTTCACCCAGCTCCCCAAACCCTTGCCCTCTGACAGCTGTCAGTCTGTCGTCTGAATCTATGAGTCTATTTCCATTTTGTTACTTTATTTTGTTCATTAGATTCCACATATAAGTTAAATAATATGGTAGTTTTTCTTTCTCTGACTCACCTATTTCACATAGCATAATACTCTCCAGGTTAAAAAAAAAATAAAAGTATAATAAACACTCTCACACACACACACACACACACACACACACACACAAAATAAATAAATAAATAAATAAATAAATAAATAAATAAATAAACAAACAAACAACTCTTCAGGTCCATCCATTTTGTCATGAGAGGTAAACCTTTTATTTTTTCCCCTTAAATCCTCACCAATGGTATGATTTTATTAATTTTTGAGAGAGGACAGGGAAGAGTGAGAGATACATTGATGTGAGACACAGCAATTGGTTGCCTTCTGCATGCAACCTGACAGGGGATTGAACCCACCCTAGGTATGTACCCTGGCTGGGATTCGACCTTGCAATCTTTATGTGTATGGGACAATGCTCCAACCAACTCAAGCACACAGCTATGGCAAATTTTCTTTTGTTTTTATGGCCTTTATTATGCTGAGGTGTGTTCCCTTTATTCTGACATTACTAAGTTTTTATCAAAAAAGAGTGCTCATTTCATCAAAAGTTTTTTCGGCACTTATTGATATGATCAGGTGGTTTTATCCTTCATTCTGTTTATGTGATGTCCCAGGTTTATTGACTTGTGACTTTTGTACCAACCTTGCATCCTGAGATAAATTCCACTTAATTAGAATGCATAATCCTTTTAATGTGTCACTGGATTCCATTTGCTAATATTTATAATATCTGGATTTGGAATCAGGATAATGCTGGCTTTTTTAAATGAGTTAGTTAGTCTTCTCTTTTCTTGAATTTTTTGGAATCATTTGAGAAGAATAGGTTTTAGTTCTTTAAATAGTTGTAAAATTCACCTGTTACATAATTCAGTCCAGGACTTTTGTTTGTTGTGAGTTTTTGGTTACTGCTTCAATCGCATTAGTTGCAATCTGTCTATTCAGATTTTTTTCCTGATTCAGTTTTGGAAAATTGAACGTTTCTAAGAATGTGTTCATGTCATCCAGATTGTTTTATTTGTTGAGATATAGTTGTCCATACTATTTTCTTAGTATCCCTTGTATTTATGTGAAGTAACTCGTTATGTCTTCTCTCTAATTTCTGATTTTCTTTATTTGGAACATTTCTTTATTTCTTGATAAGTCTCATTGAAAGTTTGTCAATCTTGTTTATCTTTAAAAAAAAAAATAGCTCTTGGTTGTGGGAAACTGTACTCCCAGGCATGCCCCTGGATGGCCTAAGATACATTGTTTCCACAACACATGACAGCTATTACTCAAGCTCTGCTTATCGAACATCCTGCGGTTGGGACACAGCTGCACAACAGAATGTTCTCTGTTGAAGATAAACTATTCTTGACATTTACGGTTTAGTTGCTTAGCTACCCGCTGATGTCCTTGGAGGAAACTCCCTCATTCTCCCTTATACCCTGCAATAAACGAGACTTGATCAGAAAGCCTGTCTTGTCTCCATCTCTTGTGTCTCTTGTCCCCTCATTCTCACTCCCCCTCGAGGGTCCACGTTGACTTACCCGCGGGTCAGGGCATAGGTGTCATTCATCTTTTGTATTTTTTAGACTTTATTTTATGTATTTCTGCTCTAATCTATATTATTTCCTTTCTTTTACTCACCTTGGGCTCCACTTTTTGTTCTTTTTCTAGCTCCTGTATGTGTAAAGTTAGATTGCTTACTTCTGATTTTTCTTGTTTCTTGAGATAGGTCTGTAATGCTATGAATTATGTCTTGGGACTGATTTTTGCTGTTTGTTTCCAGGTATCTTTTTCTTCCCTCCCTGATCTCACTGTTAAACCATTCATTGTTTAGTAACATATTATTTAGCATTTGTCTTTCTTTGTTTTTCTTTTTTTTTCCCCTTGTGATTAATTTCTAGTTTTATATCATTCTGGTCAGAGAAGATTCTTGATATGATTTTAAACTTCTTAAATTTATTGAGACATCTTTTGTTTTTGGTAGTTTTTTTTTTGTTGTTGTTGTTGTTGTTGTTTGTTACTGCTTCAAATTCATTAGTTGTAATCTTTCTATTCAGATTTTTTCCCCCTGATTTCATTTTGGAAGATTGTACATTTCCAGCAATGTGTTCCATATGCACCAAATTTTAAACATTTATATTTAGTAAAGGCCTTTTTTAAAAACAAATATTTATTGTTGAGAGTATTGCATATGCCCTTTTTTTCTCTATTGAACATACCCCCCTAGACTTCACCACCCTATAGTCTGAGTCTATGGGTTATGCATACATGTATGAGTTCATTGGTTGATCTATTCTCCACTCCATCTATCTCCCCCCAACTCTCCCCTGCCTACCTTCTGATGTTTGACAATCCAACTGAATTTAATCATTTAATCATCCGGATAGTCTCTTAAAGCTAGCTTTTAGCTCAGGGTAGGCAAGTGAAATGAACAATCCAAGGACAGGGGATAGGCTTAGGGGTCTCTGATTCCACAATCCAGCTCTTGGGTCCACTGGCAGTTACGTCTTCTTGACCAACGCCTCCAGCAGACCCAGTCACCAGTGAATATAGAAAGCGAAGGGTATGCCAATAAAATCCACAACTGAAAACCAGTGAACTGCATCCTTAGTAATTACCTGAATACATAGATTTGACAGATGCAAAATGTGTATGGAAAATACTCTAAAATTATGGGGAAAGATATAAAGTTTAAGTATATAATACAAGAATAGTACATTTCACCTGGATATCAAAATCAATGGAAAGTACCTCTCATTCATTTATTATGATTTAAAAAAGATATCAGAATATATTACAAATTCAATTAAAGACAAATCAAATGAGGTAAAGTTCATATGTGAAGCATGGAGAGGAATGAAAACTATTAGACAAAAAAAGCCCACATTACTCACTGATCTACATGTTTGGTTTTGTTAGTTTTACCAATCATACTCCAAAAATTATTGCAGAGATATTCACAGTGTACTATTCTGCAGTAGAGCCTCCATAGGGCACTCTTAATGTCCCTGTTCCTAAGACTGTAAATGAAAGGATTCAAATGGGGGTGACTACAGTGTACATGACCGAGGCCACCACATCCTTACTGGTGGAAGGCAATAATGCTGATCCAAGGTAACCTCCAATAGATGTTCCATAAAATAAGCAAACAACTGACAGGTGAGAGCCACAGGTGGAGAAGGCTTTATACTTCCCACCTATAGCTGGAACCCTCAGAATGGAGGAAACAATTTTATAGTAAGAGCAAAAGATCCCTGTGAGTGGAATACCACCAAAGATAGCGACAACAAAATACATGACTATATTATTGGTAAAAGTGTCAGAGCAGGCAAGGTGAAGGAGCTGAGAAGGATCACAGAAGAAATTAGAAATGTTTACATCCTTGCAGCAGGTAATTTGTAATAACATCAAATTGTGCAACTGGGACTCCAAAAGACTCATGAAAAATGACACCAAAACTAAGAAGCAGCAGAGGTGTGAGTTCATGGTGGCTGAGTAGTGCAGAGGGTGACAGATGGCCACAAACCGGTCATAGGCCATGACAGTCAAAAGCATGCCATCCATACATCCAAAAAGGATCAAAGAACACATCTGTGTCAGGCAGCCCCCGTAGGAGATGACTCTGCTGTGAGTCATCTCAATCATCTTGGGAACAGTGGTAGAAATGAAGCAGATGTCAACCAAGGACAGGCTGCAGAGGAAGAAGTACATGGGTGTGTGGAGGCGGGAGTCAGAGCTGACAGTCAGGATGATGAGCATGTTCCCCAACATGGCAACCAGGTACATGGACAGGAAGAGCCCCAAGAGCAGAGGCTGCAGTTCCAGGTCATCAGAGAGACCCAGGAGGAAGAATTCTGAGACATGTGTTAGATTCTTGAGTTCCATGGGGCTGAGACACCTCCTAAAAGAGAAAAGATGCTTACAGTAATGAAACACTAAACAGGCAACCAGTGCTAATGTATACTTTGGATTCAGTCAAATCAAATAAAGCATTTATATTTAAGGAAATGTGGCAAACTCATTTCTTCAGAGGAATTTTTCCTCATTGATTTCTTGGGTATTTACCTGTTTCTATATATACCTATTTTGAAGACACTAAAGTTAATAGAATTAATAAAGTCATGAACACAGTAAATATTCGTTTCCTCCAAAGGAAATATATGGAATAAAAAATACCTTTTCTCCCTTGAAAGAAATCACTCCAGCACTGGGCAGTAACTCAGTTGGTTAGAAAGTCATCCTGATACATCAAGGTTGTAGGTTAGATTCCTAGTTAGGACACATACAAGAGTCAACCAATGAATTCTTAAATAAATGGGAAAACAAATTGATGTTTTGCTCTCTCCCTTCGTCTCTCTCTAAAATCAATCAATAAGAAAAAATATGGTAGCTGGAAGAACAGAGGTGAGCGAGAGGATGTGAGTGAGTGTATGAAAGGAGAGTGAGCGGTTGTATGTATTATGTGTGAGAGTGAGTGAGGGACAGTTAAATCTCACAGGAGTAGCAGGGGCTCGCAGACCAGGCCTTCTCCTGAACAAGGAGAGACTGCTACCCCTGTGGGAACTCCATGGACTGCGGGACTTGGGCATGGAGCTCACGCCATCTTGAAGGGAACAGCAGCCTTTTCTAGGAACTCAGCAGTATCACCATCCAGACAGGTCTTTGACACTGACCACAACCCAGAAGCCACTCCTGCCAAAATCTTGCTACCCCAGCTGTAGACCTGTGGACCCCAGGACTTCCACATCCAAAGGTGCACCATTCCCACAGCAGTAAGTGCATCTTCCCCTTCCCCAGCGGCAGAACTCCAGACACCACTTTCATGCATTTCCAGCTGAACAGACATCCAGGCACACCACTCTGTACACAGAGCCTGGGAGCCACAGGGAGCCCCTGCTGGATTTGATTCTATACATACAAGAGCTCGCTGTCCTTCAGTAGAAATTCTGAATTTCCTCTGCCTGAATAACTGCCTGTTATTAATAATCCCAGCTGTGTAACTTTAGCGCAAGGGCCCCTCAAAGTGCATCAGAGCTCTGCGGTGGTAAACTCTGCAACACAGAAGAACACATTACTAAAGGGCAGGCACCTGGAGCCCATATAGTCACAGGATCCTCTGGGGAGCTGCTTTGAGCCCCTGCTGGTGTGATTCTGTACAAAACAGGGCATGGTGCCCCACAGTAGAAACTGAATTCCCTCTTCCTGGATAATTGCACACATACAACCCTGCTGCTTAACTTCATTGGCAGGGCCCCTCAAAGTGCATCGGAGCTCTGCACCTGCAAACTCACTGCCAGTCCTTGTGTGCATTTTCAACAGGCAGGCACCTTGAGCCCATCTATCCACAGGGTGCTTGTGGGAGCTGCTGTGAGCCCTTGCTGGGTCACAAGCAAAGTCTCTTCATATTCAAAAAGATAGAAATCACATCAAGCATCTTCTCAGATCACAGTAGCATAAAACTGGAAATCAACTATATAATAAAAACAATCTCAAAAAAATCAAAACACATGGAAACTAAATAACATGCTATTAGACAATGACTGGGTTACCAAAGAGATCAAAGAAGAAATAAAACACATCATGGCAACAAATGACGAGAAACAATGGACAAACAGGGACACACTCTCCCTGGCAGTAGAAATTCTGAATTCACTCATCCTGGATACCTGCCAAAAAATGCCTCAATTATGCATCTTCAGTGCCAGGGCCCTTCAGAGTACTTCAATGCCCCTCGCTGGCAAATGCACCAAGGATGCACCTGTGATCCTCCACTGGGAGTGTGTGCATATCCACCACAGGTGCAGCAGCAAACGTTGAGTCTGCCCACCCAACAACCACAGATCTCTGGACACCACAGCCATGCTTTTCCAGAATGCAGGCCTCCTGAGACCCATCAACCCAACAGATGGTACCTGGGTGCCACTGTGAGTCCCCACTAGGCATAAGTGATTTTAATCAAAGATGCAAGACTGTAAAAATTGGGATACCCTCCTCCATGGCTGCTGATTTCTAGACACCACAGTTGTACCTTTCCAGCTCGCAGACCTACATCAAGAGAACCCAAATAGTGCAAGTAGAGAACTATACTAGATCACCAAGCCCAGGAGACCTGAGAGATCACACCAGTAGCACCATCCCCAAAAGAACCTGAGTAACAAAGCAATTGGACCTACAATTAAAACATTACAGCAAAACATGGGAAAACAAAAAAAGCATTCCCCAAAGGAAAGAAAAATAGGAATCACCAGAAAAGGAGTTAAATGAAATTGAGGCTAGCAGCATATCAGAGAAAGAATTCAGAGTAATGGCTATAAGAATGTTTAAATGGCTGGATGACAAATACAACTCAATGACAAATACACACAACTCAATGAGAACTATAAGTAGCTGAATGAGAAAGCCACCAACATGAAAAGGAACCAAGAGGAGATGAAGAATGACATACTGCAATAAAGAACACATTGGAAGACTTGAACAGTATATTAGAAGGGGCTGAGGACCACATCAGCAAATTAGAAGACAAGGTAGGCAAAAATACACAAACACAGCAGCAACTGGAAAGAAGACTTAAAAAGCAAGAGGAGAGCCAGGACCAGTTTGGCTCAATGGATAGAGTGTCGGCTTGGGGACTGAAGGGACCCGGGTTCAATTCCGGTCAAGGGCATGTACCTTGGTTGCGGGCATATCCCCAGTGGGGGGTGTGCAAGAGGCAGCTGATCGATGACTCTCTCTCATCAATGTTTCTAACTCTCTATCTCCCTCCCTTCCTCTCTGTATAAAATCAATAAAAATATATTTAAAAAATAATAATAAAAAAATAAAAAGCAAGAGGAGAGCCTAAGGGAGCTTTGGGACAACACAAAATTAAACAACATTCGCTTAAAGGGCTACCAGAAGCAGAAGAGAAGCAAGGAATAGAAAACCTGTTTGAAGAAATAATGACAGAAAACTTCCCTGACATTGGCAAGAAAAAAACTATGCAAGTCCAAGAAGTACATAGATTCCCAAACAAGTTGAACCCCAAAAGACCGATACCAAGATACATTATAATTGTTGAAACTAACTATAAAGTAAGAATCTTAAAGGCTGCCACAGAGAGACAGAAAGTTACAACAAAGGATCTCCTATTAGAATATCAACTGATTTCTCAACAGAAACACACCAGGCCAGAAGGTAATGGAGTTAAATATACAAAGTGTTGCAAAGTAAGGGACTAAGTCAAAGAACACTATACCCAGCAAGGCTATCATTCAAAATTGAAAGTGGAATCAGAAGCTTCACAGACAAAAAAGGACTAAGGGAGATTATTAGCACCAAAGCAGCAATGCAAGAAATGCTAAAGGGTCTGCTGTAAAAAGAAGAAATAGAAAGTGAAGAAGAAACACAGGAATAAAGAACAAAAATGGAGTCAAACAATATGTATCAATAATAACATTAAGTGTAAATGGATTAAATATCCCAATCAAAGGGCATATGATAATGGATTGGATAAGAGAACAAGATGCATATATCTGCTGTCTTCAGGAAACACATCTGAGAAGAAAAAAAATAATAAAAGCACACAGACTGATGGTAAAGGGACAGAAAAAGGTTTTTCAGATGAATGGAAATTTTAAAAAAAAGCTAGGGTATCAGTACTTATATCTGACAAATTAGATCTCAAAGTGAAGGATATAAAAAGAGATATGGAAGGCCACTTTATAATACTAAAGGGAGCAATCCAACAAGAAAAAATAATTCTGGTAAACATATATGCACCCAATACAGGAGCATCATAATACATTAAAAAACAAAACAAAAACTCCTGGAGGATATCAAGGGAGAGAATGACAGCAATACAAACATAGTAGGGTACCTTCATACCCCACTATCACCATAGGACAAATCCTCTTAACAAAAAATCAGCAAAGAAATATCAATCCTGAGTCACTCACTAGATCAGATGAAATGAATTGACATCTTCAGAACATTTCATCCCAAAGCCACAGAATATACATTCTTCTTGAGAAAATTGGACAGATACATGAAAAAAAAAAAAAAGAAACTAGACCCTTAAACTTACAGCATACACAAAAATAAATTCAAAATGGATAAAGGACATAAACATAAGATCAGAAACCATAAAAATACTAGAGAAATCCACAGGCAGAGAAATTTCACAAAGATATTGAAGCAATTTCTTCACCAATACCACTTCTGGGGCAATGGAAACTAAAGAGAAAATAAACAAATGGGACTGCATCAAATAGAAAGCTTTTGCAAGCAAAAGAAACCATCACCAAAACAACAAGAAAGCCCACTAAGTGGGAGAACATATATGCAAACCTTATCATTGATAAAGGTTTAATCTCCAACATTTACAGGGACCTCATACAACTTAATAAACGGAAGATAAATGATCCAATAAAAAAAATGGGCAATGGACCTAAATAGAAACTTTTTTAAACAAGACAGAAGGTAGACCAAAATACATATGAAAACATGCTCAATGTCTCTAATTATCCCAGAGATGCAAATCAAAATCACTATGCAGTACCATCTCACACCTGTCAGAAGAGCTATCATCAACAAATCAACAAACGACAAGTGCTGGCAAGGATGTGGAGAAAAATAAACCTTCGTGCACTGCTGGTGAGAATGCAGACTGGAACAAGACAAGGTGGAGAACAGTATGGAATTTCCTCAAAAAACTAAAAATAAAACTCCCAATTGACCCAGTAGTTCCACTTCTAGGAATATATCCCAAGAAACTAGAAACACCAATCAGAAAGAATATATGCACTCCTATATTTATAGCAGCACAATTCACCACAGCTAAGATTTGGAAACAGCCGAAATGCCCATCAGCAGATGAGTGGATTAGAAAACTATGGTACTTCTACACAGTGGAATACTAGGCTGCTATAAAAAATAAAAAAAATAAAAAGAATTAATTCCTACCATTTGCAGCAGCATGGATGGCACTGGAAAGAATTACACTAAGTGAAATAAGCCAGGCAGTGAAAGAAAAGTACCACATGATCTCACTCATTTATGGAAAATAAAGAACATTATAACCTGATGAACATAAAGCTAGATATAGAGGCAGTAATGCGTGGAACAGACTGACAAATTATAACGGAAAGGCTGGGGCATGTTGACGAGAGGAGTAAAGGGTCAACCGAAGGATTTGTATGCATGCATATAAGCACAGTCAATGGACACAAGACAGTGGGGGGATGGGATGAGGGCATGCAACAGGGGATAGGGGAAGCTGGGGGAAGGTCAACAGAAGAAAAAAGGAGTACTACAATATGTAATACTTTAAACAACAAAATTAAATTAAAAAAAATAAAATCAATCATTAAATTTTATTTAAAATTACTCCAGTTCAAAAACAATGGGAATCAAATATACCTTAATTTACCAAAATACTATGCCAATAATGTCTAAATTTGAAATATTTATACATGTTTTTATCATTACCAGTATTCTAAATTAAAGTCAAATGCAATTAATCACTTGGAATTTTTCTATGACAGTTATCATCCTGACTTTTTATTATCACTTGTTTTCCCCAATATCCATACTCAATGGAAATAAGTGCTCACTCAAATATTTTTAATATATTTTTTATTGATTGCAGAGAGGAAGGGAGAGAAATATAAACATCAATGAGAGAGAATCAGCTTGGCTACCTCCTGCAGGCCCCCTACTTGGGCTGGACGGGGGGGATTGAGCTGGCAAGTATGGCAAGTGCCATTGGTAGGTATCTAACCTGGGACCCTTTAGTTTGCAGGCCACTACTCTATTCACTGAGCCAAAGGGGTTAGGGCTGTGTTTCCTTTTAAAAGTCTTTTAATAGTGATTGTACTTTTCTACATTCCCACCCTCTCCAACATTTCTTATTGCTCATCCTGCTAATAATGGGTACTCTAGCAGGTGTAAGGTGGTAGGTCATTGTAGTTTTAATTTGTATTTCCCTAACTGCTACTGAGGTTAAACATCTTTTCATATATCTATTGGCTATTGAGGGAGGTGAATTTTCAGATCCTCTGCTTACTTTTTGATTGGATTTTTTGTTTGGTGTTGAGCTTTATGAATTTTTCATATATTTTGGAAAGTAAACCTTTGCAAATACATGATTTTGAGTTTGGAGCTACTTTTATTGGAGCTACTTTTTGCAAATATCATCTCCAATCTGGATGGCTATTTTTTTTTTGTTGTTGGTTTCTTTTGCTGTGCAGAAGCATTTTAGTTTTATATAGTTCCATTCATTTATTTTTGCCTTTACTTCCCTTGTCTTTGTTGTCAAGTTCATAAAATGTCCTCTATGGCCAAGGTCTACAGGTTTTCTTCTATGTAATTATTGATTGAGGTCTTGTGCTTAAGTATATGATCCTTTTTAAATTCATTTTTTGTACAAAAAGATGAACTGTAATTCAGTTTATTTCATTTGCATATGGCTTTTCAGTTTCCCCAACATTTATTGAAGAAACTATCTTTGTCCCATTGTGTGTTTCCAGTTCCTTTATCAAAAATTATCTATCCGTCTGAAACCAGTTTGGTTCAGTGGATAGAGCTTTGGCCTGTGGACGGAAAGGTCCCTGGTTCGATTCCAGTCAAGGGCATGTACCTTGGTTGTCAGCACATCCCGAGTAGGGGATGTGCAAGAGGCAGCTGATCAATGATTCCCTCTCATCGATGTTTCTAACTCTCTGTTTCTCTTCCTCTCTGTAAAAAATCAATAAAAATATATTTTAAAAATTATTTGTCCATATATAAACTGATACATCCACTATGGAATCCAGTAGTCAAAAAAATTAAGAATAGAGCTACCAGATGACCCAGCAATCCCTCTCCTGAGTATATAACCAAAAAACAAAATCATGTATTTGCAAATATACATGCACCTCTATGTTCATTGCAGCATTATTCAAAGTGGCCAAAACATAGAAACAACCAGTGTCCCGTGATAGAGGTCTAGATAAAGAAGATGTGATACACATGCACAATAGAACACTACTCAGCCATAAGAGAGAATGAAATAATGCCATTTGCAACAACATGGATGGACCCTGAGAACATCATGACAAGTGAAATAAATCAGAAAAAGCTAAGATCTGTATGATTTCAATCATATGTGAGATATAAAACTGAAACGTTGTGGTGATTGCCAGAGAGAAGGAGGTGGGGAAAGAAGGGAGTTCTAATATGTGGTGAAAGAAGATGATTTTACTTTGGGTGACGGGTACAACATGCAATATACAGATTTTATAACATAGAAACCCACATCTGAAACCTATATGTTCATGTTGATCAATGTCACCCCAATCAATTTAATAAATAAGCATTTTTAAAGAGGTAAAATGTATTTTCAAATATTAATCCTACACCTAGGCTTTACAGGCAGGTTATTTATATCACACTATACAATCTCAGGGAGTTTTGTGTTTGAAACTGCCCTTTGCTTTGTTTTTCTCCATGATGTAGTAACTAGGTTAAAGTGTTTAAACATGCTTCTAATTCTAAAATTTGTGAAGCATTCTTTTCTCATCAAATCAACCATCTTATTTACAGTTGGGGTTTTACACCCAAACAAAGTCCCAAAGCTATGTCTAAAACTCAGGCTTTTTAAAACTATTTGAGAATTTTTATGTCAATCCTTCCTAACTAACAGGAATTACTAGTACAATTCTCTTTAAACCAGCTCCCTGGAGACAACTTGAAACTCTCTTTCTCCTGGCAGGTAGCAATATGATTTAATTTGAGAAAACTGCAAAAGCTGAAAAAACTATCTTTATTCCATCCTGTGTTAAAATAACATAACAAAAGCCTGGGCAATTTCTATGTTTATAAAATGGGAATTAAAATGGAACCTACTTTATAGGTTGCAAGAAATTAAATTAAATTAAATTAAATTAATATCAACCAGTGACTCCCACTTCTGATGGACCACTATAATTACCTATGGGTCTTTTAAAATATACTGATGCTCTCGCTGCAGCCTTGAATTGGTTAAATAAGAATTTCTATGGGTGAGTCTGATGGTGATTCTAATGTACAACCAAGTTGAGAATCATTGCATTAGAACATTACCAGGCACTTAGCAAATGTTTCATTAATGTTATCTATTATTATCATTATACCCACTCACCATATTTAAAATGTGACCATTCAGTAATATTTGCTTCAGAACTTATATTTTATACAGATTTGAAATATTACCAATAAAATTTCAGTTTTGTTTGTATCCCATTCCCTGTGTACCTGTCCCACAAAGTCAACCATTGTCAGTGAATTTGTTGGGTATATATTCTTGACAATGCTACCATAGTGCTAGGATTGATTTTGTACTCATAAACAGTCTTCCTGAAAATTTAGTTGTAAAGTATCATACTGCACATGTTGTCCCTGTAATGTTTTCATTTAAACTTCAGATTTTCAAAAAATACTTCAAAGATTAAATCTTTGTGAAGTACATGCATCTAATTTAAACATTTAAGCTAATATATTAAATATAATATTGTCAGAGGAATAGAGTCTATTTTAATTTATTATAATGACAATCACATGCAAATTGTTTTACCTGTCCAAATCACACAAGTGAGAAGGTTTATAAAATAGAAATGTGTGAAGTATAATTGCCAGCATTGTAAAAATCAGTGCACATTGAATTTTACAATTAGTTGTCTAAATTTTTCTTCAATAAAAAAAAATCAAATACAATCAATTACCTGCTCTTATTGCTGAGATATAGAACCAGGATGCCCCAAAATCTGTCTCATAATAGCTTTTCATGACATTTCACATTAAATTCTCAACTTGTAAAGAAAATAATGCTTGCATATCTTAGATTTCCTAAATAAGATGAAAAAATTACTATGTATAGAAAACCCTATAAACCACTATATACATGCATAAGGACCCCTCTGAATCACTTAGTCCATCCCGTAATTCACAGATGACCTCACTGAGTCCCAATAGGAGAAATCAATTATTTTGCATCTGTTTCCTCATCTTAGACAAAACAGACTTGAGAAAAAAATGTAATTGTTCAGGTCTAGTGGATGGGAGAGAGTCCTGGGCCAGGAGTCAGGAGATGAAAGTTTGAGTCCCACTTCTTTCACTCAATAAATTTAGAGTGTGGGCTGATACCTCAACCTTTCGCTGATGGCATTTTTTACCTGCAAATGGAGAGACTAATACCCCCAGAAGTTTGGCAATTAATATATTCAGCTTTTGCATTTTGATCAGAATTAAATTATCCTTGCAGTAGCAGGTTATTGATATGTTTAATCTCAAGAAATATTCAATTATTTTTTATTTAATTATATGGCAGAGAGGCCAAAGCCTTCCTTGTCCCTTGAACATGGAATGACTTGGCATCCTAAAAGTGTCTCAGTTCATGAAGTAAGATTAATCCACCCTTTCCTGCCCTTTGAAATTGTTCCATATTTAAAATTACCAGAATGTTTTAGCAATTGAATGAAGTATGTCTTACAAAAGGAAATAATAGGTACCTAGGAAATTCATGTCATAGATATACATAGTCTCAATTGCATTGTGTCTCTAGTCCTATGGAATATTGCTAAACGGGATGAAAGGACAGGCAGAAAAGCACCCAGTGGGTGGAAGACTTTTTGCCTACTTTGTGCTGGTGTAAACTAAGGATCTAGTTGATGTTTAACAGAAATTTTTTTGTTATTGTTTTTGTTGGCTACTCTGTGTCAAGGATAGGATAGGCTCTGAGGAATCACAAATTAATGAGATTCATTCATTTCCCTCCATTCACTCAGTATCTGCTTGTACAGTATAAGGACTAAATAAAATGGCCTGTCAGAGCCATAGCTGCTTTGGCTCAGTGGATAAAGCATCAGCCTGTGGACTGAAGTGCACCAGATTCAATACCAGTATAGGGCACATGTCAGGGTTGCAGGCTTGATCCCCAGGAGAGGGTGTGCAGGAGGCAGCAAATAAATGATTCTATCTCATTATGGATATTTCTAACTCTCCCTCTTCTTTCCTCTTTGAAATCAATAAAAAGCTTTTTTTTTTTAATGTCCTGTCAGAGATCCAGGTAACCTCATACTTTCAAATCACAGGAAATTTTAATCAAAGTGCATAAAGCTAGCCTATTGATATTAACAATGATATTTGAAATGTATTGAGTATTTTCCCTTTCTCTATACACACATCACATATATAATTGCATATGTACATTCCATTATATTGTTTCATCCTTCATACCAAAAGTACAGCTAAGATCCATCTTTTAACTGTGTTCAGTTTCCTAATAATAGAACTCAAGACCCTTAATTTATGTCTCTCCTGGAGAATGGGAGGGCTAAAGTATAGAAATGAAGGAGAAAGAAGACAGTGTAAGGAGTGGGGGACAGGAGCAAAATCTGCCCTAAATTATAATCTGCTCATTTTTCTATGATCCCACTTTGAGCTGAGCTAGCCTGCTTTTCATCAGTGCAGCAAGGGGCATCCATTGCTCTCTGCTGGGGTCTACCAGGAACCCCCAAAGGAAAGAGGACAGTGAACAGGGGGTCTCCCCCTGGAGTGACCTGTCAAGTTAAAAGTTGGGTTGGAAGCAGAGAATACTGTTACATGTTCTGTGTCTACAGTCTGGATGCCTGGATTCAAACCTGAATTCACTCCTATTTTACCACTTAATGGAGTACAAGTTATATTTAAATGCTGTGCTCCTTTGTTCATTTGTAAAATGGTGATCATGTGCATTTCTCTTTGTTGGGGATGATTATGCAAATTAAATGAAACAAGTTGTCCAACAGTCAACTCAGAGCCTGGCTCTTAGGAAGTCATCAGTGACCATTCATGATATCTGGCTTACTGTCTTCATCATCCTCCTCCTACTCATCATCATCATTATCAACACCTCATATTTTGGAGTACTTAGGGGACATTTATTGTTATTTATTTGATTGTTTATTTATTTATTTATGGTTAATGCTAACTCAAGGATATTTTTACATTGATTTTTAGAGAGTTAAATGGTAGATGGAGAGACAGAGAGAAACATTGATGTGAAAGACATGTCAATTGGTTACCTCCCGCACACACCCAATCTGGGCCAGGGAAGCTGCAAAAAAAGGTACATGCCTTGACTGGAATCTAAACCATGGCCCTTCTGTCCACAGGCTAATGCTCTATCCACTGAGCCAAATCAGATAGGGCTTAGGAGACAGTATAGAGAGGCCTGTTTCCTGATCATTGGGGGTTATTTCTATGGGAATTAAAACTATTGTAAGAGGAAAGCAGAACTCTGAATGAAAGTTCTTGAACTCCCACCAGAACCAAGAACATAAACTTCATAATACTTAGAATAGAAACTGCATTTTGGTACCCTACACCAAATGTCCTGCTTCCCCTTAAAATAAGAAAACAATGCTCCCAAGCCCCTCCTCACTCCACTGTCTCCCATGGCACTTACTGGGCTGGGCTGCTATTCTGCAGATGCATGACCAAGGAGGGCCAGTCCTCTTCTGCCTGCTGAGCGATGGTGGCTGAGGCTCTGTCCCCAGGACTGGCAGAAAGACAGGCTCGGGCCAGACCTCCTGATGGAGAGTACTATTCTGAAAGGAAGAGGCACAGGTGTGAAGCCAGCTAGACAGGGACTGGAGACTGAAAGGCTAGAGGCACAGACTAATTATTTATGGTAGTATGGCCTTGAGCACTCAATGGACAGTCTTCTTAATTAACCAAATGGGTCTATGAACTCTATTCCCTGAAGACTTCCCAATCTTAGAGAACCACGGGAGGAAAAAGTCAGTGTCCTTGATCCAGCTCAATTAACTCTGAGCCTATGCCATCCCAGGGGGAAGTTCACTTGCCTGGGTCTAATCACCTATCCAAAAGGAAGATTCTCCTTGTACAGGTTAGATTCATTATTACCACTTAAAACTCACTTGCTGTCCTGGCCAGTGTGGCTCAGTTGGTTGCATGTCATTGCATACACTGAAAGATTGCTGGTTTGATCCCTGGTCAAGGGCACATGCCTGGGTTGCAGGCTCAGTCCCCAGTTGGGGGCATACAAAAAGCAATTTATTGATGTTTGGCTCTCACATCAATATTTTTCCTGCCCCCTCTCTCTTCCTCCCTATCTAAAAATCTATTAAAATTTTTTGTCATTTCACTTTCAATTTTGATTTACTGAAATGCATTTCCCATGCTAGAATATGAAAATATTTCCATGTTTGAACATGTTTATGTCTGTAAGAAGAGCTTCATGTTTTTCTTAATATGAGTTCTCATCTCTTATGGAGTTCATTCCTTGGTAATTTTTTTGTTGCTAATATAAGTAATATAATTGTTTTCATTTATTGTTAATTGATTTGTATTGGCATATTAGAACACAATTAAATTGTATATTTCCATTACCTAGCGCTCTTCTTTTTGTTTTATTGTTAACAATATTACAGAGGTCCTTCATTTTCCACCACTTTGCCTCTCTCCCAACCAGCCTCATTCTACCCCAGGCATTCATTCACCATGCTTTTGTCTGTGTTCACAGGCTAAGCATATACACATATATGCTCTTTGGTTAATCTAGTCCAGTCCCCCAGCCTCCCCTCTGTGACCTGTCATTCTATTCCATGTATCCATGCCTTTAGCCCTCTTTTATTGATCAGTTTATTTGGTTAATTAAATTACATATATAAGTGAGATAATGTGATATTTGTCTTTTTCTCTTTTCTGTTTTGTTTTGTGGTTTGTTGTTGTTGTTGTTTGTTTGTTTGTTTGGATGGCTTATTTTACTTAGCATAATAATCTCCAGGTTGACCCATGCTGTTGCAAGAGTAAGAGCTCCTTCTCTTATGCAGACACATATTATTCCTCTGTGTAAATGGTTAAGTTTATTCCTCGGTACTTTATTTTTTTATTGTTGCAATGATAAATGGGATTTTTTTTTCGTTTTTGACAGTTCATTCTTGTATATAAAAATATTATTGATTTATAGATATTAATATTGTATCCTGATACTTTGCCAAGTTCATTTCTAAAATCTAATACAGTAGTTCTTGGTGGAGTCCTTGGTGATTTCTAGGTACAGTATCATGTCATCTATGAATAATGACAATTTTATTTTTTCCTTTTATATTTTCTTCTTGTGTGATCTGTGTTAAATAAAAGTGATGAAATTGGACATCTCTGTCCTGCTCCTGATCTTAAGTGAAGCACTTTTCATTTTGCCCATTGAATATAATGTTGGCTCTAGGTTTTTCTTATGTGTTTTTTTTTTTATGTTAAGGTATGGTCCATGTAATCCCACTTTGCTGAGTTTTTATCATAAATGGGTTTTGTATTTTGTCAATTGCATTTTCTGTAACTATTGATAAGATCTTATGTTTTTGTCCTTCATTTTATTTAAATGATATCTCACATTTAATTATTTGCAAATATTTTACCAACCTTGCAACCCTGTAATAAATCCCACTTGATCATGGTGTGTGTTCTTTTTAATGTATTGTTGAATTCTATCTTCTAATATTTCATTGGGGACTAAACTTCTATGTTCATCTGGTACATTGACTTATAATTTTCTTTCTGTGTAGTGCCTTTATCTGGATTTGCAATTAGGATAATGCTGGCCACATAAAAACAGCTTGGAAGTCTTCCTTCCTCTTGAATTTTCTGCAATAGTTTCAAAAGGATAGGTATTAGTTCTTCTTTGAATGTTATAATTTATCTTTATAATTTATCTGTGTTTATTGGGAAGTTTTTAAATAACTGTTACAATTTCATTAGATCTTATTGGCCTATTCAGGTTCTCTGATTGTGCCTAGTTGCGTTTTGAAAAATGGTATGTATCTAGGAATTTGTCCATTTTGCTCAGATCATGTTTTCTTATCTTTTCTGTTACTGCGTCTTTTGATTGGAGCATTTAATCCATTTACATTTTAGGTTATTATTGTTAAGTATTTATTTATTCCATTTTTAGTCTTTATGCCTATGTTCCTTTGTATTCCCTCTTCTTCTTACAGCAGTCACTTTAGCAATTATTGCAATGTTTGTTCTGTGGCAAAAAAAAACAAACAAACAAACAAACAAAAACCTCCATTAGCCCTTTTCTGTTTAGAAAGCTCTTTATTTCACCTTTAAGTTTAAATGATAGCCTTGCTGGATAGAGTTGTCTTGGTTTAAGATCTTGCTTTTCTTTACATACTTAATGCCATTGCCTCTGGCCTATAGCATTTCTGTTGAGAAATCAATTGACAGCCTAATGGGAGCTCCCTTGTAGGTTATTACCTCTCCTTTGCTGCCTTTAAGATTCTCTTTGTCTTTAACCTTTGCCATTTTAATTATGGGTTTATCTTGATTGGGAAACTCTGTGCTTCCTGAATTTGTGTGACTTTTTCCTTCACCATGGTAAGAAATTTTACTATCATTATTTCTTCACGCATATCTCTATCCCAATCAGTTTCTTCTACTTATCATATCCCAATGATACATTTTCCCAAAGTTTCTTAAACTATTCTCATGCTTTTTAATCATTTCTTCTCTTTCTAGAACTCTTCTTTATCCTAAGAGTGGTTCTAGTTGTTTTCCATGAGTACAATCATATTATCTGAAATTATTCATTATTGTGGTCTCTCTCCTTTTTTAAGTTTCTGTCCTAATGCAAAGGTTACCTCTTCTACTAGTAGAAATATAATAGTGATAGAATGAACTTTATTCACTAGGATGAACATGATTCCAAGTTTCCTGCACTAAACCTCATACTAGTTCTAGTTTAAGGTATATATTTTGTTCTTCATATTTTTGTTCTGTTAATATTTCTAATCTGGAATGGGTTATAATTTACCAAATGCCATTTTAACATCTCTAGAAATTTTGTGTATTTTTTTCTTTTGGCCTCTTAATATGATAACCACAACTTCCACTCATTGTTGCTTTACTATGTGCCACTGTCCTAAGCATTTTACATACATTGGTTTCTCCTCAGCATAACCCTATAAATTGAACAATGACCCCAATAACATTAAGAAAGAGTCAACAAATTTTCCTGTAAAGAAGCAAGTAGTAAATATTTTAGACTTTGTAGGCCATATGGTCTTTGTTATAACTACTCAACTCTGTCATAATAGCACATCAACAACACATACATGAATGAGCAAGGCTGTGTTCCAATACAATTTTATTTATGAAAACAAGGTGGCACCCTAGTCTTAACCCAAAGATCATACTTTGTAATAAATTTAGATGTTAGGTGAAATGCTCAGGATCACAGCTTAAATTTTGTCCGGGATCATAAAGATAGCAATATCAAATTAATTTTTAATTCCTGGGATTTTTATTTTAAATGCAAACATATAGAAGTTATAAAAATAGAAACCACATTTGATGTAAACATGCCATATGACTGATAGATTTTATCACATTATGTCTAATCTTCATAGTGACCTTAGAAGTAGAGTTGCCAGATAAAATACCAAATGCCCATTGAAAACTGAATTTCTGATAAACAACAAAGAATTGTTTGGTACAAATATGGCTCAAATACATTGTTTTGTGAAATTCCAATTTGGGCATCTTTTGTTGTTTTTTTCATGATAAATCTGGCAATCCTATTTGGAAGGTAAGTGAAAGTCCAAACTTGCTATTAAAAATCTGAGGCTCAGAGAAGAGATATTTGCACAGTAATGTTTATTGCAGCCTTATTCAAAATAGCCAAAAGGCGGAAACAATCTAAGTATCCATTCACAGATAGATGGATTTTTTAAAATGTGGTGCATACAGGAATGGAATATTAGCGAGCCGGAAACGGGAAATGCTGTCATACACATGAATGAATCTTCATAAAATTATGCTAAGTAAAATAAGTCACAAAAAGACAAATACAGTATTATTCCATTTACATGAGTTGGGATTGTCTGGGCCAGCATTTGTGAGTGACTGGGCCAGAATGGGAAGGCAGTTGGGGCAGTTGGGGCGATCGAGCCTTCAGGGAAGCAGTTAGGCGTAGATAAGGCTGGCAGGGGAGTGGTTAAGGGGTGATCAGGCTGGCAGGCAGAAGTGGTTAGGAGCAACCAGTCAGGCAGGCAGGTGAACAGTTGGGAGCCAGCAGTCCCAGATTGTGGGAGGAATCTCTGATTGCCAACTTATTGGGCCTAAACTGGCAGATGGACATCCCCTAGATTGGAGAGGGTACAGGCTGGGTGGAGGGAAAACACCCTCAGTGTTTCGTGCACCAGGCCTCTAGTGTATATAATAATAACAATGTGCCATGTTTTCAATCAAAGATACAAGCAATCTTGGTCTCTAATATTTTATTACTGGATTTTCTCCTTCCTTTTAACATAGAGAGCCCATATGTTATGGATGGTTGAAAAGATACTGCTTGCCTAAAAGATGCCATTAACTATACAAAATTCCAGAGCTGTTATTATGCTTAATGGTGAAATATGGAACACTGTCCCCTAAGATAAGAAATAAATAAGCAGAGATGTTTGTTTTCATCATATCCATCACTATAAAGCAATGAAGCAAGAAAAATAAAAGATAAAGTTTAGAAATTTTTGTTGTTATTGACAGAATTGTAAACACAGTAAATCTAAAATAAGCCATAAATACTTGAATAAATAATTAAATTTATAAATGTCACAGGATAAAAGATAAATGTACAAAAAGAAATTGTAATTCTATGTGCTAGCTTGAAAAGTCAAAAACGAAAATAAATGAAAATATTTACAGAACAAAACATACCACATACCTAGAAATAAATTAATGTATTCAATACCTCTTCAATTAAAACTATAAAACACAGTTAAAAGAATTTAAAAATGACCCAGGTAAATAGACAATTATATTACATTTATCTTTTGGAAGACTTAATATTATAAAGCTGTCAATTTCATTCAGGTTATTCCATAAAATCATTCAGGTTATTCTATAAAATCAATTGAATTCCAACATGGTCACAGTTTTATTTTAAAATTGATAATGAGATTCTAAAATTAATAAAGAAACAAATGATAAGTAGAGAAGGCAAGTATAGACTCTACTCTGGTTTCTGGATGAGTATAGGAGCCAGTCTAAACAAATTGGAGTTTTACATTCCATTGGATAACAGTGGACAAGTGAGCCAATAAACTTCAATTGTAGTAATCATATTGAAATTGTCCCAAATGACCATCACTCTCTTCTCCCTGAGAATCCAACCTAGAAATCTTCTGAGGCTTAAATCTTCTGAGGCCCACTATAAAGAGATAGATCCTGCTAAGAAAAATAGCAAATACAGGAAGATGTATAGCAAGATACTGAAACAGAATTCATCCACATAATTTGTTTTAGCCCCAGGATCTAGCCATGCCTGAAGCCAGTTATACCCAAGGACTTTCCAGTAATCAAACCAATAAATTCCCTTTATAGCTAACAAATATGAAAAGAGTGAAGACACAAGACAGAGACTAAGAAAAGTTTCCTGCAATATATGTATATATAATATACATATTATAACATATATATATATAATATATGGCATGTATATGTAACTATAGATTTAGACACACTATAAAATAAAGAACAAGTAACCAGAAAAAAACCTTCAAATAAAAAAAATGGGTAAATGCTTCAACAGATGCCCTCATTAAAGATATTCAAAGAGCCAATAAGCACATAAAAAAGTATTTAATATAATTACATGTTAAGTAAATACAAATTACAACCAAAACAAAAAACCAGCACAGAGGAACCATACTTCAACATAGTAAATGCCATATATGAAAAACCTACAGCCATCATACTCAGTGGGCAGAATCTAAAGGCATTCCCCATAAGATCAGGAACAAGACAGGGATGTCTGCTTTCACCTCTCATGTTCAGCATAGTATTCGAAGTCCTAGACACCATGATCAGTCAAGAAGACAGCCAATTGGAAAGGAGGGAGTAAAACTGTCATTATTCGCAGATGACGTCATAGTGTACATAGAAAACCTTAAAGATCCCACCAAAAAACTACTAAATCTAACAAATGAATGCAACAAAGTAGCAGGATACAAAATTAATATTCAGAAATTGGCAGCATTTTTATTTTATTTTAATCTTCACCCAATGATTTATTGATTTTAGAGAGAGAGGAAGGGAAGAGAAAAATCAATATGAGAGAAACATTAATTAGTTGCCTACCATATGTGCCCGAAAGGAGGATTGAACCCACAACCTAGGCATGTGCCCTGAACAAAAATTGAATACATATCTTCTGGTGTGTGGGACGATGCTCCAACCAACTGAGCCACCTGGCCAGGTTTCAGTAGCCTTTTTATCCAACAACTAGAGGCCAAATGCATGAAAATTCATGCAAGTGTAGGCCTTCCTTCCACCGGCTACTGGCACAGGCTTCTCTGCAGCACCTGGGACTCAGGCGGCTTCCCTTCAGCTGCTGGCAGGCACCCGGGTCCTGGGCTTCACTCCAGCCCCAGCTACATTCGGAATGACGTCCTTTTATTATTATAGATAATGAACTATCAGAATGAGAAACTAAGAAAACAATTCCATTTTATATTGCAACAAAAAACATAAAGTACCCAGAAATAGACTTACTAAGGAGAAAAAAACATCTGTACATGGAGTGGAAGAATTACCATCATTAAAATGTCCATACTACCAAAGCAATCTGTAGATTCAATGCAATTTCTATTAAAATACCAATGTATATTTCACAGACCAAAGACAAATATTTCAAAAATTTATGTGGAACTAAAAAAGGCCCCAAATAGCATCAGCATTCTTAAGAAAGAATAAAACTGGAAGGATCATAGCACCAGATATTAAACTATACTACAGGGTCACTATAATCAAAATAGCCTTATACTGGCACAAGAACAGGCACACAGATCAATGGAACAGAACAGAGCCCATAAATCAACCCACATCTCTATGGTTAATTCATATTTGACAAAGGAGGCAAGAACATATAATGGAGTAAAGACAGTCTCTTCCGTAAATGGTGCTGGAAAAATTGGATAGGTATATGCAAAAGAAAAAAAAAAGAAAGAAACTGGACTACCAACTTATACCATACACAAGAATAAATTCTAAGTGGATAGAAAACTTAAAAGTAAACCACAAAACCATAAAAATCCTAGAACATAGGCAGTAAAATCTCAGACACCTCATAAAGCAGTGTTTTCTCCTATACGTCTCCTAAGACAAGAGAAACAAAGGAACAAATGGGACTACATCAAAAAAGCTTCAGCACAGCAAAACAAACTGTCAACAAAACAAAAAGGGAACCCACTGTAAAGGGTTATTTTCCAATATCTATAAAGAACTTATACAACTCAACACCAAGAAAACAATCTGATTAAAAAATGGGCAAAGAACCTGAATGGACACTTCTCCAGAGGACATACAGACGACCAATAGACATATGAAAAAATGCTCATAGTCCTTAATCTTCAGAGAGAAGCAAATTAAAACAACAATGAGGTATTACCTCACACCAGCCAGAATGGCTGCCATCAAGCAATCAACAAACAGCTAGTTCTGATGAGGATGTGGAGAAAAGGGAAACCTGATGCGCTGCTGGTGGGATGCAGACTGCTACAGCCACTGTGGAAAACAGCATAGTTTCCTCAAAAAATTACAAATAGAACTGCCTTTTGATCCAGTGATCCCACTTCTGGGAATATATCTTAAGAATCTCAAAATACCAAGCAGAAAGGATATATGCCCCCTCTGTTCACAGCAATGTTGCTTACAATAGCCAAGATCTGGAAAGTGTCCATCAGGAGTGGATTAAAAAAAAAAAAAACTGTGGTATCCCTGACCAATTTGGCTCAGTTTATTGGACATCAACTCATGCACCAAAGGGTTGCCAGTTCATTCCTGGTCAGGTCGTGTGCCCAGGTTGTGGGCACCATCCTTGATGGCAAAGGGATGGGGGGAGACATGTGTAAGAGGCAGTTGGTCAATATTTCTCTCACACATTGATGTTTCTTTTTTTCCCTCTCCTTTCCTCTAAAAATTAATTTTAAAAAATCTTTTCTTAAAAAACTGTTACACTTACACAGTGGAATACTATGTAGCTGTAAAAAAGAGAAAACTCTTACCTTTTGCAATAGCATGGATGGACCTGGAGATTATTATGCTAAGTGAAATAAGCCAAATAAGCCAGAGAGAAAGATAAATACCATATGACCTCACTTATATGTAGAATCTAATGAACACAATAAATTGGTGAACAAAATAGAACCAGAAGCATAAATACATGGAACAAACTGACACCTGTCAGAGGGAACAGATAGGGGGACTGGATGAGAGAACATATGTGTATAACCTATGAACACAGACAACAGTGTGGTGATGGCCAGAGGGAGAGGTGGGGGCTGGATGAAAATGGGAAAATGGGGGCAGGTGGTGGGGATGGAGGACATCTGTAATATTGTCAACAATTTTAAAAAGAAAGAAAAAAAAATATTACCACAACTTCTATTCAATGGCTAAAATTAGAAAGTGCTGGTCAGATATTTGGAACAATTAGAATTTGAATGCATTAATTTTATAATTATAGGTGGAATAAACATGTTTGAAAAAGAATAATATCTACCAAACTAAACATGAAATCTACCCTTAGATTTACTAATCTTATTTCCACGTAAAAAGAATTTACCAAGAGAAATAAGTGTAAGTCTGCCAAAAGAACAATTAGAAGGCAAAGAGACATTATGTTGAGAAAAGCCAAACACCTAACTGTACATAATTGTATTTTAACATATATATAAAGATCAAGAACAAGCAATCCTAATAAATTGTAATAAAAGTCAAAACTGTGGTTAGTCTTCTTGTTTTGAGATCACAATCAACTTACATACATGAATCTTTCCCTTTGGGCAGAGTGACTTAATGGGACTGGACTACAGAGATAACAGTCTGGGGCCACCTCTATATAATAAGTTGATGTGCCAGAGGATGGCAATAAATAAGCAAAATGATAATGCTAAAACTTGCCCCAAAATCTAAGAGGCTGTGTACAGCCATGATAGTGAAACTTACAGAGATGTTCATGGAACTGCTGCTTGTTAGGTAACTTAAGCACTCACTATTCCATTTGAACCAATATTGGTTGGTAAGACCAATAATTAGGAAAATGACTGGAAACTGGAGCCCACAGGCACCTATGCATCTATCTCCCTGTCTCACGGTCCCACTAAAATGAAAATAAGAGATTTTATCCTCTGCTTTCTAATTCTTAAACTATTTTAGACAACTCTAACCTGAAACTGCATAAGGAAGTGATTCTGGGAAATGAACTCCCAGCCATGCCCAAATTAACACACAGAAACCAACCCAACCAGCTTTGATTCAAGCTTTCTTCTCACAAGATCTTTTTTATTCTGGAAACATTGGGTCCAATTCCCAGTCATGAGCAAAAACAAAGAACAAAATACAAAAACTACATATCAGATGAGACATTTCTTTCAATACCTTCACACTTATTAATTTATGCTGAAATTACTTATGAGACAGAAAAGCCTTTGAATTGATAACTTCACAAACAGTAGTTTTTTATTAAAAAGGGGGAAATATTGAAAAGGCAATCTCCAGTATTTGTTGTACTAGTTCAAAATGAAACTACCAATTACAAAAGAAAGTTATAAAAGAAATTACAAATACAAGAGTCCATACCATAATCACTGCACACTTAGAGAATGATAGTTTATCAGAAACTAATTTTTTGTTTAAAAAGGATCACTGTTGTCTGCATGTGAAAAAATACTTAGTAATGAAAATATTTACATCTGAATCAAAATAAAAGCAACTCAGAATAAAACATATTAGAGCTAAAAGGTATTGGAAGGATATTTATCACCCTAAATATTCATATCAGAAAATTAAAATCAGAACCCTGGCCAGGTAGCTCAGCTGGTTAGAACATTGTCCTGATACCTCAAGGTTGTGAGTTCAATCCCCAGTCAGGGTACCTACAAGAATCAAATAATGGATACAGAAATAAATAGAACAAATTGATCTCTCTCTCTTTCTCTGTCCTGATACCTCAAAGTTGTGGGTCCAATCCCCAGTCAAGGTATCTACAAGAATCAAAAAATGGATACATAAATAAATATAACAAATTGCGCTCTCTCTCTCTCTCTCTCTCCTTCTCAAATCAATATTTCTCTGTTCCTGCCTCTAAAATCAATAAATAATTTTTTTTTAAATTTAATTAACTAAAAACCAGAAATCAGTGAACTATATTCCACTTTAAGGGTAAGCCACTGATCTTTGAGTCTAGTATGAATTTTCTTATAGACTTCTTATGAATTTTGACCAATAAAATGTGATATTCATGAAGGCAATACCACATGGTTTACAAAGGTTTTCACTCAGGTGTAAATTCTCAAGTCTTCATGAATATGAGCAATAATTTTCTTTCTTAGAGGAAGTTTCTACAGTGTGAGATCTCATATGTTGCCTAAGATTTCAAAAGCTTTGCAGACATTCCCATACGGCTTACATTTATGTTTTCTCTAGTGTGAGTTTTTACATGTCTTCGAAAGTAGGCAGGGCAGACAAAGGCTTTCCCACATTCTTTACATTCATATGGTTTCTCTCCAGTGTGGCTTCTTACATGTCTTCGAAAGGATGAGGGACAACTAAAGGCTTTGCCACATTCTAGACACTCAAACGGTTTTTCTCCAGTGTGCATTCTGGCATGTACAGTTAGGTATGAAGAATGACGAAAGGTTTTCCCACATTCCTTACATTCATAGGGTTTCTCCCCAGTGTGCGTTCTCATATGAATCCTAAGAGCTGAAGGATAAATAAAGGCTTTTCCACATTTTTTACATTCATAAGGTTTCTCTCCAGTGTGAGTTCTTACATGTACTGTAAGGTGGGAGGAACTAATAAAGGCTTTCCCACATTCTTTACATTCATAAGGCTTCTCTCCACTGTGAGTTCTCAAGTGTTCAGTGAGGGATGAGGAACGACTAAAGGCCTTCCCACATTCCTTACATTCGTATTGTATCTTTCCAATATGATCTCTCACATGTGCTCTAAAGGATGAGGGACAACTAAAGGCTTTTCCACATTCCTTACACTCATACGGTTTCTCTCTACTTTGATTTTTCACATGTGTATTAAGGGAAGTTAAAAGATAGAAGGCTTTTCCACATTCCAGACATTCATAGGGTTTCTCTCCAGTATGTTTTCTCATATGGATACTTAAGGAGGAGGGACAATTGTAGGCCTTCCCACATTCCTTACATTTATAAGGTTTCTCTCCTGTATGTGTTCTGACATGTACAGTGAGTTTTGAGGATTCACTAAAGGCCTTTCCACACTCTTTACATTCGTAAGGCTTCTCTCCAGTATGAATTCTTATATGTATTATAAGGTGAGAGGAAGAACTAAAGGCCTTCCCACATTCCTTACATTCATATGGCTTATCTCCACTATGAATTCTTTTGTGTTTGGAGAGTGAGGAGGAACAACTAAAAGCCTTCCCACATTCCTTACATTCATAAGGCTTATCTCCACTATGGATTCTTTTGTGTTCTGTGAGGGATGAAGAACAGCTAAAGTGTTTTCCACATTCCTCGCATTCATAGTTTGTCTTTCCCATGTGAATCTTCATATGTGCCCTGTAGAATGAAGAACAGCCGAAGGCTTTGGTACACTCCTTACATGTGTAGGGTTTCTCTTCTGTTGGATTTTTCATATGCTTCTTGAAACAAGCGCGAAAATAGAAAGCTTTCCCACATTCCTTACACTGATAGGGTTTGCTTCCAGTGTGAGAGCCGATGTGATTCTTAAGGGATAAATGATCTGTGAAGACCTTTTTGCATTCATGGCATTCATAGGATTTTATCTCAGTAGTTCTTTTGGGCATATTAAGATTTGAAATTTGGCAGAAGGTTTGTCCACACTGATTTTCTTCATTACGTTCATAGATGTCCTCCACCACATTACTTCTTTCAAAAATAAAAAGCACATTGTTAGTAATAAATACATTTTTACCATTTTCAGTTAACTATGAATGTTTTTGCCCTGTCAAGTTATAAGCTGAAAGTTCTCTGAAAGGGCTCTACAATAGCCAATATTTATCACTGAATTTTTATTAATCAGATTTTTCTCATAATTGCTTACAACTATCAAACATTGAAGTCCTGTCTCATTCATAGGGTGGGGGAATATCTTATGAAAATTCTTTATGAAATCACAATTTTTGACCAAGTTTTATGTACATGTTTTTTAAATTTCATGACATTTTAAGATTCTCTTCTGAGGTACTTACTTTTTTTTATATGAATACACTCACCTCAAAAGTCTTTTGGGGTTTTTGTTTTTATAATCAATGCAATGGTATTCCCAGTTTTTGTATAAAATGGATGACCAGAAATCATTTTTTTTGAATCTTTCTATTCTCTGTTGATTGGATGATTTTTCTTCATAAATGTCTTGTGAAGTGACTGATTTATTACTTTTAAATTGAGTCTTCAAACCTGAAACAAAAGTTAAAGGTACATATGAGCAAAGGGCTTTTGGCACTATGGCTGTTTCAAGACTTTGGTAATAAGCACAAGGTCAATATGGTAAACAACCTACTAAGAAATAATTCCATGAAGAGTGAGACTGATGGTAACATGAATAGAGTATTATTAGGAGAATAAAACAAAAAGAAACTGGATAAAATGTACATGACCAAATACTAACTTACAAAAAGGAAAGTCTTTTCCAAAAACAAAAGAAGTGTAAGAGGACTAATAAAAAGTCATAACAGTAATCAATGGTGTCTGTGCAAAATTTGCTCTCAGACAAAAGTTTCATTTTGCTTTTATTTTATGTTTCCAAATGTAATATCCCCCAACCAGGACAATTTCTCACAAGAATTCTTGCCTTCCTGGGGCTCCCTATGGATAGTCCCTCTCTTTGATATCTCCAGGTCCTCCTCTTGTTTCCATTGGGAGATCAGACAAGGTGTTTGTAGTGGATACCCTATTAATGCAGAAAGGCATATCACATGAAAGAAAAAAATGAGGAACCATAAACATTTCCATGAGACAAGGCAAAACTTCATTCTTCTGATACTATAAAGATGGGGCAAGTGTGAATTTAATTATAACAAAATTTATGTCCAAAGATTTTTAAGGGAGAAAGGGTTGTGACATAGCCTTTGATGTCTAGAACTGATCTTTCATATCTAATCCTCAGTATAACTAGAAGTTGGTCTGCTACTTACAACCAGGACATTTTGTTCTCCTGCTGAGCACAAATAATCTCACAGAATACCAATCTTAGACAAGGTTACGCTAATATCATTGTAAAATGAAATGAGACCATTTCAAAATTTAGTCTAAGGACAGGCAAAGATTTAGTCTAAGGATAGACACTGTGCCACCCACAAAATACCCAATAATAGAATTTTTCCCACTTTCTATTAGCATCCAATCTACCCAAGTGAGTTAATCCAAGTGGGTTAAACAGTGTTCACCCAAAACCCGTATCCAGCCCTGGCAGGTGTGGCTCAGCAGTTGGAGCATTGGCCCATGCACCAAAGGGTCATGGATTCAAATCCAAGACAATGGAATATTCTATTCAGTGCTAAGAAGAAATGAACTGTCAAGACATAAAAGAACTTTAAATGCATGTTACTAACTGAAAAAAGCCAATGTGAAAAGGCTATAGACACGTATATCTTATAATTCCAAATACATGACATTCTCGAAAAGAGAAAACTATGGACGTAGTAAAAACATCCATACTTGGCAGGGGTTAAAAGGGAAGGAGGGATGCATCGACCGGGCACAGAGGATTTAGGACAGTAAAACTACTCTGTATGATATTATAACAGTGGGTATGTCATCATATATTTGTCCAAACCATAGAAGGTACAGCACCAAGAGTAAAGCCCAATGTAAACTATGGACTCAGGTGCTGAAGATATGTCAATGCAGGTTCATCAGTTGTAACAACTAACCCACTCTGATGGGGGATATTGGTAGCAGGGAAGGCTGTGCATGGGTATAGGGGCATATGGGAAATCACTATAACTTCTGTTCAACTTTTCTGTGAACCTAAAACTGCTCTAAAAATAAATAAATGTTTGTGGGTGGTTTTGTGTTGTTGTTGTTGTTGTTTTAACTCATGTGTAGAACCTCAGAATACTTCCTTTTTGGAACTAGGGTCATTGCAGATATAATCACGTTAAGGTGAAGTTATACTGGAGTGGGGTGGGCCCTAAATCCAATAACTAGTGACCTTATACAGAGGGAGAGACTTAGAGACAGAGAGAAGATGGAGGCAAAGATCAGAGCAATGTATCTGCAAGTCAAGAATACCAAGGATTGCCGAAACCAGTTTGGCTCAGTGGTAGAGCCTCGGTCTGTGGACTG
Source organism: Pipistrellus kuhlii (assembly GCF_014108245.1). Taxonomy (NCBI): domain Eukaryota; kingdom Metazoa; phylum Chordata; class Mammalia; order Chiroptera; family Vespertilionidae; genus Pipistrellus; species Pipistrellus kuhlii. The sequence continues at coordinate 4,153,514 of NW_023425530.1, forward strand.
AAAGGTCCCGGGTTCGATTCCGGTCAAGGGCATGTACGTTGGTTGCGGGCACATCCCCAGTGGGGGGGTGTGCAGGAGGCGGCTGGTCAATGTTTCTCTCTCATTGATGTTTCTGGCTCTCTATCTCTCTCCCTTCCTCTCTGTAAAAAATCAATAAAATATATTAAAAAAAAAAAAAATACCAAGGATTTGTTTCTGGCCACCACCAAAAGCCAAGAAGAGATAGGCAGGAATTTTTCCAAAGAGCTTTCAGAAGGGGCAAGGCCCTGCTGACACCTTGATTTTGGACCTCCAGATTCAGAAATGTGAAAGAACAGGTTTCTTTTGTTTTTAGTCATCCAGTTTGTAGTATTTTGTTACAAAAGGCCCAGTAAACTAATACAGCCTACTCGCATAGACCCCTCCCCAAATCACTCAACCAAAGTTCAAATCCTGTAATATGTATTTTCTAATACCCTCTTACTGTGACACCCCACAGCTCCCTATGTCATGTGTTCTCCCTTGAAGCACTGAGTAATTAACCCAACTTGTTTAACATTAGGTATGTTGCCGGCGGTCTTTTAGTCAAGGGCATTGATGGCAGCAAATTCTCAAAAGGTCCCAAACCATAAACCTCCCTGGGTCCCTAAGAGACCCCTCAAATCTATGTGTGTGTGTGTGTGTGTGTGTGTATATATATGTGTATATATATATATATATATATATATATATATATATATATTGATTTCAGAAGGGAGAGGGAGAGTGATAGAAACATCAGTGATGAGAGAGAATCATTGATTAGTTTCCTCTAGCACGCCCCCCCTCTGAGCATGTGCCTTTAACTGGAATCGAACCCAGGACCCTTTAGTCCACAGACCAATGCTCTATCCACTGAGCCAAACCAGTTAGGTATGCCCACACTTTCAACCACAATAAAAAGTCAGTTCAACACACAGATGTTTCTTTTCATGGTGAAGCCCCTAGCCTACAGGTTCCTTGGGGTCAGTGACCATGTCTATCTTATTCACCAATCAACTGCAATTCTTCAGCCCAAATCATCGCATAAGAAATAAGGTTGAGTTGTCAGATTTGTTTTCTAAACATCCAAATAAAGGAATGCTGCTATTCTTACCGAGTGAGGCCAGGTTCCGGAAGTTCTCCAGCATCACCTCTCTGTAGAGGCTTCTCTGAGCACAATCCAGCAAAGCCCACTCCTCCTGGCTGAAGTCCACGGCAACATCCTCAAAGACCACTGAGTCCTGAAACACCCCACATTCTCTGATCAGAAGGTATCAACTCCCCAGATGTGTTCAGGAGGATGGATGACGCTGACAATATAGGATAAAGGAGCTGAGAACCCAGTCATGGGGAGTTCTAAAGATTTTATGCTCTCCTAACATCGACCCCTGGACTCAGCTATCAGATCTTTCTCCCCACACACCCTTCCTGACTGATCAAATTCTGTCTCCCAGACTGAATGAAACTTCTAAAACACTCAATTTATCTCTTCATGGTTCAATGGTAAACAATTCCAATCTTATAATGATCCAGAACAGCCCAGGACAAATAGCAAAAATGAGATAACTGGTCTAAAAATTAAATACAGCAGGTCCTTGAATGACTTCATTTTGATATAATATTGAGGAGATGCTGTGAGAACTTAACTCATCTATACCAATCTATGGTGAAACTGGTTTCCGTATCTGTTGTTTTGCTTTAAATCGCAAAACCTATCAATAATGTTAGGTGAGAAACAATTTCACCTGCTTCCTTCTCTCCCACTAGACTTTGAATCAGCACAACGAAGGGTCAAATCTGGATGAGGTTTTAATTAATAAAAACGCACCGAGAGAGAGGGAGCTTTCCTTTATTTTCATAAACCCGAGAGGCCGAGAAGCACAACTTTTCAACCCAGGCCCGCAGCTGGCCATATTTTCTCAGGCTCTAGGTCAGGGCTAAATCCAGCCTACCACCTGTTTGTGCAAGAAAAGTTTTATTGGAACACAATCAAATGTGTTTATATGATGTCTACAGCTGCTATCACACTACAGTGGCAGAGTTGAGTTCCAACAGAAACTCAGGCCTTCAAAGTCTAGCATACTATGTAACCCAAAAAAGGAACAGGTTGCTGATCCCTGCCCTAAACAATCAGACTGGTGAACTGGTGAAATGGGAATATTCTTTTGGAGAATCATTAGCTTTTACCTACCTGTGTCATGTTTTCCTGTGACTCAGCAGCTCTTCTTTCTTCGTCCATTCATGAAGAAAGGCAGACGATGGAGAAGTTATAGCTGAGGCGGGAGAAAAAGGACATCACAATTTAGATCTTCCTACAATTTGCACACTCATGAGCTTGGTTGCTGCAGCACATTATGAGTTACCATTCCACCCGAAACACACACACACACACACACACACACACACACACACACACACACTACCCATACATGCACATGCATTCACCCAAGACACCCAAGCAAGCACATTCTGATCTCGTAAGAAAGTGGAGCAATGTTACCTCGTGTAGAGCTAGAAACTGCTCTGGTTCTTGTTGGCCTTTTTTTTTTAAAGGTTAATACCTTCGATAGTCCCATTTTACAGGTAAGTTAACTGAACTCTAAAAACTTAGCTAACACTAAAATCAATTTGCCCATAATAATGAAAAGCATAAAAAGTTCCAAGCAAAACCTACAACCTGAAATTCTTATATTCCTGAGAATATACACTCTGTCTCAAATCCAAGAAAGCACTGACTAATATACCAGACTTCTGGGTGCTCCGTTCCCAATATTCCTTACTTCTGAACCCCTTGGCAAGCTAACAGGCATTCCTGCTCAGCCCCTGATCAATGGACCTTCCCTCCCATAGGCTGCAGGATCCCTGAAACCTGGTTTACGAGAGAATCAACTAACGAAATTCCACACAAGGAAGCAGAGAAGACTCCCATGCTATCATCCTCATGCTAAATGCTGCCTGTACAGAAGCAGAAAATAATACTTAAGTGAAATGAGGAAGGTGTGTCATCTCTGATAGTAATGTCTACAGGGCTGCTTTACAAATTTCCAATAATGAAAACACAACTGTTTCTTCCACAGCAGTACTAAATAGTCAACCACAGACTGTATTAATAATATGTTCCATGCGAGCAAGCATGATGTGAGACTTGGAAAAGAGATGCCCACATCTTTGCAAAGAAATTATTTCTATTTCATAGAAACTCTGCAAATCAGATATTATTACAACTAATTTATAGCTGAGAAATCTTAGAGTCAATTAACCACTAACCACGTACTCAATGTTACCCAGTTAGAAAGCTGCCTTCTCAGGGTGTGTATGCAGGTCTATTTATCTCAAGTCCAAATGGCCAATGAATATATTTCTGAACGTATATCTTACAACCTCGTTGTTTGAGAGGCCCTTATTCCCTAACATTACCAGGGACTGGCCTAGAACCCTGTTGGACACACTGTGCAGAGTAGACAAATGAAGTAGTCTATTCAAAGGTTTTATCTTTGAGCAAGGATGCTTCTCTTAAGGCCCCTACTGCCTGCTCTTTCATTGCGTATTTGTTTATGTAATATTTCCCCTGATCCTATCACATGCAGTCACAGGAGATGCGGCACTGAACAAAACAGAAAAATACTGAAGTACATGGACTTCATAATTATTTTAAGGGAGGGCAGTAAATTATGATAGCAAAATATCAAGTAGTGGTATACGCTATATAAAAATGCAGTGCATTGCAGGAATAAGGAGATGCACATATACTTATCTTAGGGAATCAGTGCTACTATATGGCAGGATAGAAGCAGAAAATTAAAATAACTGTTTCAGATAACAATGGAAATCCATAGCTGGTGTGGTAGGTATATTTTTATACTTATAAATACCATCAATTCCCAGAGAAGAAAAATATCAGTATCAATAGGTTAACTACTGACTACAGCCCTAACAAAGTCGGGAAAAGAATAGCATAAAGGGTTAGAAAGAAAAGTGAAAATGAGGCAAAATTAATGATACTTTAAAAAACTAATAAACAGAATCAGAAAAGGTAGCAATCTGTCCTTTGAAAACTAATGAAGTCGACAAACCCATGGCAATTCTAAAAACAACAGGGCACAGATAAAGGAAGTTACAAATGAGTCGGATATTACCAGGGAGATTATAACAACAACAAAAAAACTAAGGGAAGAGATATGAAAACATACAGGTAAAGAATAAATTTTGAGCCGAAACCGGTTTGGCTCAGTGGATAGAGCATCAGCCTGCGAACTGAAAGGTCCCAGGTTCAATTCCAATCAAGGGCACGTAAGTTGGTTGTGGGCACATCCCCAGTAGGGGGTGTGCAGGAGGCAGCTGATCAATGTTTCTCTCTATCTCTCTCCCTTCCTCTCTGTAAAAAATCAATAAAATATCTTTTAAAAAGAATAAATTTTGAAAGAGAAAAATACAATTTTCCAGCAATTATTTAAAATATAGAACTTGATTATATTCAATCATTAAAAAAAAAATCTCCAATTTAAAACACACCCATGTAAGAAATCGCCGAAGCCAGTTTGGCTCAGTGGTAGAGCGTCGGCCTGCAGACTGAAAGGTCCCAGGTTCGATTCCGGTCAAGGGCATGTACATTGGTTGCTGGCACATCCCCAGTAGGGGGTGTGCAAGAGTCAGCTGATTGATGTTTCTCTCTCATCAGCGTTTCTAGCTCTCTCTCCCTCTTTCTCTCTCTCTTCCTCTCTGTAAAAAATCAATAAAATACATTAAAATGAAAAAAATAAAATAAAACACACCCATGTAAGAAATAAATTGTTTAACCAACAAGCTCACCAAATAAGTAAAATATTCAAAATTCTATGGGTGGGTGGGACTATTTTCTCCAGTATTTCCAAGACCAGAAAAAAAAAAAAAGATATCATACACATTAGTGCAAATAACATATTAGTATAGTCAAGAAATGAAAAATAAAAACATTAATCACAAACCAAGTTCGTTTCATCCTAAGAATAAAATGTGGCTGAAAATGGAATCATCAACTAATAGAATTCACCACATTAACATAAAAAGATTATACAAGGTTTGACTTACTAGATACAAACTAGTGACTGATCTATTTATATCAATGTTCATTGGTGATAACAATATAACCCAGCAGAACTAGAAGGGGACGAGTTTTACTAGGGGGGAAAAAAATCCACCCATACCTACAGTAAACATCCTACTTAAGGGTAGAATAACTCCCTTTGGGATAAGAGACAACGAAAGGATACAAATTCCATGCTATTTTACATGGAACTGGATGAAGGTCCTGGCAGTACAATAAAGTAAAAAAAAAAAAAAAAAATACAAGGTACAGTGGAGGTGGGAGAGGCTGAAACTACAGTTTGCCACACTTTGTGTGTGAAACTCAAATAAAAATCTACAGATGATTAAAATGTATAGCTGCTCGGCGCGGAGGATCATGAGAGCATTTAATAATCCGTTCACTTTTACGCACCGGAATATAATGTAGCTGTGCTGGCTTCGGCAGAACACACATTACATACCATGTAGCAGCCGGATGCCTGAGCGGGGTAGAACTAAGGTTTAATACTCTCTCCTGCACGAGGAGGGGAGGAGAAGAGACGGAGCGGAGGCCAAGGTCAGCCGCGCTCACCGGGCACGCCGCGGCCGAAGTCCACGGATCCGCGCGGAGGCCACGAGGGGAGGCTCTGGTCCCGCGACCCGAACGGCAGGGGTGCTTTTCCTCTTTGTGGGAAGAGAGCACAGGACGCCTTGGGAGGACGATGAAAAGAAGGTGATCGTCCCATCTACTTCGCTCTCGCTCCGATCGCTGGGCCCAGCACAGAGTTCGCAGCCGGCCGCGAGCGGGGCGCACGGGGCTCGGGAACCGGGGGCTCGGGAACCGGCGCGGCGGCGGGAGGCCGGGCGCGGGGTGCCGGCGGCGGCCCCCCTTGATCGCTGGCCTCCCCGCGGCCGAGCTCTCCGCTCCCGACGCCAGGGGCCTGGGGGAGGCCGGACCGAGGCCGCGGAGGCCGAGGACCCGGGGGAAGACTGACCGCCGCCGCCGGGGGGAGGGTGCGGGGAGTCCGGCCGGCCGCTCGCGCAGGCGCAGAAGCGAGCATCGGCTTCCGGACGGTGCGCTGCCCCCGGCCACCGAGGCGGGGGCTCCGGGGCTGGGAAATGGGGTCCGGGAGGCGGAGGGACTGGGACCGGGGGGAGAGGGGGTGCGGAGCGGGGCGGCGGTGCTTCCAGCTCTGAGTGACCAGCTGCCAGTTTCCTGCCAGGAGAGACGTGGATGGGTCCTGGGACCGGATCAGCGCTGGAGTCGGGGTTGGATGTCAATGGGGCGGGACCAGGTCGGTGGGATAGACCGGGTCAGTGGGGTGGGACCTGGTCAGTGGGGTAGATCAGGCCAGTGGGGTAGATCAGGTCAGTGGGGTAGACCAGGCCAGTGGGGCGGGACCAGGTCAGTGGGGTGGGACCAGGTCAGTGGGGTAGATCGGGTCAGTGGGGCGGGACCAGGTCAGTGGGGCGGGACCTGGTCGGTGGGGGGGTACCTGGTCGGTGGTATAGACCTGGTCAGTGGGCAGGGACCTGGACAGTGGGGTGGGACCAGGTCAGTGGGTTAGACCTGGTCAACGGGGCGAGATCAGGACAGTGGGGCGTGACCAGGTCAGCGGGGCGGGCTTAGTTGAATATCAGAGAGGCAGGGCTTACGGTGGGGCCAGGCCGAGGAGCGGGACTGAGGTAGACCCCAGGGCAAGAGGCAAGGTAGGGCCTCCAATCCAGGCTCTCCAGAACTGGAGAACTGGACACAAAACCTAAGCCTACACCGATCCATGAGACCTCCCTTCCACCTAGCCAGTCCTCTCATTAGAATGGGCCAGCCTCTGCAACACTCCTGTCCTCTTTTTTAAAAAAATGGAGTGGATATTGTTTTGTAAAAAACTTACGGTCTGTAAACTGTAGTGTGTGCCCACATTTCCTGTGGCCCCCAACCCTGATGCTGTTCTAGCTTTTTACCTCTAAATGGATAAGCTCTCATACTTTTAACTGGAACATAATGAAAATCAGAGACCTGGTGGCATTCCAGTTGCTCTCAAAATCCAGTAGCTAAAGAATCTCCCTCTTGCTTCTGGACAGTAGCCTCAGCCTCACATCTCAGATTTAAATTTAGGGTCACCTCTTCACCTCTAACACAGTATCTGAAACCCCAGACTGAGATACTGTAGTGCTTGTTCCTCGTCACCTTAACTTTTTTTTTTTTTTTTAGCTTTTTTTAGCTCCCTTCCCAGATAAGGGGAATCATAAAGAGGAAGCTAAACTACTGTTAGGGTTATCAAAGGAGGAACACAAGAGGCCAAAGTGGTAAGGGAGTATAAATTTATTATGTCATCTGGATACCAGATGGCCTGAGCCCCAAAATGGCACCAGCAACCAAAGATGGGGAGTCAGAGGTTTTTAAAGGGTTCTGGGCAGGCCTCTTCTGGGCGGAGAATTCTCTGTGCAGGTCCAGATTCTGGGAAAGTCCGCAGGGGAGAGATAATGGTCTTAACAAGTGGACTATGGTCTAAGCGAGTGGAGTATTCTTGTGAAGTGGCCTAAAGGTCAGTTCTGGGGGTGAGGGGAAAATGTGGTGTCGATTGAATTATCTTTGATCAGCCCTAACAACTACATTGTATTATGCTAGGCGAAATAAGCTAGTCAGAGAAAGATAAGTATCACATGATCTCACTCATAGTGGAATCTAATGAACAAAATAAACTGGTGAACAAAATAGATCCAGAGATATGAACCATGAAACAGACTGAGGAATTTCAGAAGGCCAATCTGGGGAGGTGGTGATGGTAGAAGGGGGAAGGGATTAACCAAGAAACATATGTATATATGCATAGCCCATGGATACAGACAACAGTATGGTGAAAACCTGGGAGGGCAGGTGCCAGATGGAGGGGGTCAATGGTGAAAACAAAGGGGACATCTGTAATACTATCAACAATAAAGACAAATGTTTTAAAAAGCTACATTGAAAAGCTGAATCACCAACAGTGAATTTATTAACAGGTTATGCAGTTATGTAGTGATTGTATCCATCATCTCCATGGGGAAAGTTTAGCAACAACGGTGCCAAGAAGGGGAAGATGCATTTAAGTACGCAGCAAAATGTGAAATTGATAAAGACAAAATGGAACTTTAAGGGAACATAATCGGGCGGGTCCATGGGAAGAGCTAGGGTTATGGAAGTTCTCGCACTGTCATTGGGAGGACCCTACAGAAAGAACTGTTTATTTATATAGTAAAGTTCTACGGTTCTAACTTCCCCTTCCCTTCCCTTCCCTTCCTTCAATAAATACCCCTGCCTCCTCGTATGCAGGCCACATGACTTGCCATGTCTGCATGCACGGAGTTGCAATCGTTTCTTCTCCCTCCACCCCTAATACATTTTTAGTGATGAAACATCTAGTCATGTTACTTTTTAGTCTACAAAAGAATTGTTCTTTGCGTGTAAGACGTGTAAGAGGCATGGGCTAGGGAAGAAAATAAACCACAGCCGCACCTTCCAGGTCAAACGCCTAGCTCTCCAGCACCTCATCCAGCGCGTCAGTCCAAACCTCTGAGGCTCCGCCCCTTACGTCGGTCGCAGAGACCGAGCGAGCGTGCGTGTGCACGTTTGCGTGTGCACGTTTGCCTGTGCGCACGCGCACACGAAGCGACTGCCCTCTTAACTGCGCTGGCGGGTGTCGGAGGTGAGGGTAGGCGGGGTCACAGGGGGCTGGCCCCGCGCGCTCTGACCCCGCCCCTCGCGCCGGGTCGCGGGAGGAGAGAACGCTCCAGGGCGATTCCCCGTCGGAGGAGCTCAGCCTGCGGGGTCACCGCAGCAGCTTTGGGCGGGCGGGTCGGCCTCCTCCCCTTCACAAAAGCCTCCAAGTGTGCGCTATCCTCCGAAGGAAAAAGCATCTTCGCCTTTCGCATCCCTGACCCGGGCCTCAGGGTGCCCCGTCCCCAGCAGCCTGGCCCTCCCTCCGCCGGGTCCCGGGGCGCCCTCCGGGGAGCTGTTCCGACGGTGGGTGTCCGTGATTGCGGTTTGGTAAGTTGCATCCCAGTGGGAAGAGGGACCTTACGGGGCTGGAGGGTGAATGGAAGACTATAAATGCGCATTGGCCACAGAGGACCAGCGGGCGCAGCCTCCCATCCCAAATCCGCTCGCTCCTCTCGGAGCCCCGCGAATCCCCGACGCCTCCGAGAAAAATGTGGCTTAGCATCACTGATAAACAGCGGGACAACTTGCATTTAAATGTCTCCCAATGTGATGAAGTACACATCACCTAGGAAACTTTCAATTCTCTAAACCTGCGCAGTAATTGATAGCCATAGGCTAGCAGTCAGTGGTCGGCAAACTCAGTCAACAGAGCCAAATATCAACAGTACAATGATTGAAATTTCTTTTGAGAGCCAAATGTTTTAAACTTAAACTTCTAGCGCCACTTCTTCAAAATAGACTCGCCCAGGCTGTGGTATTTTGTGGAAGAGCCACACGCAAGGGGCGAAAGAGACGCGTGTGGCTTAAGCCGCAGTTTGCGGGGCAATAGATGGTGCGCGCCCACTTGGGCTGTTTGCAAAAGTTGAGGTCTATGAGTTTGGACGGGCGGGCTGTTCTCATTTAGAAACTCTTACCTGAAGGAAATCTGCGTGTAGCTTCGGATGAACCCCTGATCTAGATTGACGAGTTGTTGAGATTTGTCTCACCTGTCATTCTTGATGTAGATACTGGTGATGATGAGCCAGTTAGTGGTAAATTGCAGACTTTCACGTAACCCCTTAAAGAACGAGGGCTGTCTCCTTTTATTTTTCAAAATATATTTTATTGATTTTTTTTAACCGAGAGGAAGGGAGAGGGAAAAAGTTAGAAACATCATGAGAGAGGAACATCAATCAGCTGCCTCCTGCACACCCCCTACCAGGGATGTGCCCGCCACCAAGGTACATACCCTTGACCAGAATCAGCCTGGGACACTTCAGTCCACAGATCGATGCTCTATCCACTGAGCCAAACCGGCCAGGGTTGTCTCCTTTTAAAACAGAACAAAACTCCTTTGTCCACCATGAAAAATCAAATTTCTCCCATTTCCCAGAAGTATCTATAAAAGCGGTCAGGTTTTTTTGAGCTAGCATCCATCCAAACAAGATTCACACATTGCATTTTGTTTTTCTATGTCTTAATTACGCCCAAAACATTTCCCTGCGTTTCTTAAAATTTAATGTTGATTGTTGAAGATTCCAGAAGAGTTATTCCGGGGTAGTTAAAAGTAGGTTTACAGTTGTCGGTGGCACACTTTTGAGTTAATAAAGCTATTGTAATAATCATCACATTCATGTCCTTTTCCTACTGAAATTATAAACCTATTTTTGCCATCCCCTGTATTGTAAGATGTTTGCGTTCTGATACAGTCCTGTTTTCCTGTGATTTTTAACTTGTCTGCCTTTTGGAATTCTTGTGAAGTACATGTTGGATCTAGAGTAGTATTCTGTAATACAAATACAGTGCAAGGTATAAATGTAATTTTTTAAAAAATTTAAAGCCAAATTAGAAAAATTAAAAAGACAGGAGACTTTATTTTCAATAATTTATTTAACCCAGCATACCCAGTTATCAATAGAAAATTATTAGTAAAATTAATAACTAATATAGTCAATATAAAATTATTAATAGAACTTGTATTTATTTATTTTTAAATATGTTTTTATTGATTTTAGAAAGAGAGAGGAAGGGAGAGGGATAGAGAGATAGAAACATCCATGAGAGAGAAACCTCGATGGGCTGTCTTCTTGCACACCCCCTCCTGGGTATCAAGCCCAAAACCCAGGCATGCGCCCTGAATAGGAATCAAACTGGTGACCTCTTGGTTGGTGACCTCTTGGTTGGTGGGTAGATACTTAACCAGCACGGCTAATAGAGCTTTTAAGAACTTTTACACTTCTTTTCTACCAACTGATTGAAATCTAGCGTTTATTTTACATTTAAAGCACGTCTCATATGGTTGCTAAATTTTCATTGGAAATTCTTAATCTGTATTTATATTTTATAAAATTTACTGTTGAAAAAGGTAGATTTACAAACTCAGATTGTTTCAGACATATTAAAAAGTTTTTTAATAACTGAATTTTATTTCTAAACTGAATTAAAAGTGAATAAAGTTAAAAATTCAGTTCCTCAGTTGCATTACCTCGCCCCATGGTTGGCAAACTGCGGCTCACGAGCCACATGCGGCTCTTTGGCCCCTTGAGTGTGGCTCTTCCACAAAATACCACAGCCTGGGCGAGTCTATTTTGAAGAAGTGATGTGAGAAGAAGTTTAAGTTTAAAAAATTTGGCTCTCGCCGAAACCGGTTTGGCTCAGTGGATAGAGCATCGGCCTGGGGACTGAAAGGTCCTGGGTTCGTTTCCGGGCAAGGGCATGTACCTCGGTTGCGGGCACATCCCCAGTAGGGGTGTGCAGGAGGCAGCTGATCGATGATTCTCTCTCATTGATGTTTCTAACTCTCTGACCCTCTTCCTCTCTGTGAGAAATCAATAAAACATATTTAAAAAAAAAATTGGCTCTCAAAAGAAATTTCAATCATTGTACTGTTGATATTTGGCTCTGTTGACTAATGAATTTGCTGACCACTGACTGGTAGCCTATGGCTATCAATTACTGCACAGGTTTAGAGACTTGAAAGTTTCCTACGTGATGTGTACTTCATCACATTGGGAGACATTTAAATTTAAGTTGTCCCGCTGTTTATCAGAGATGCTAAGCCACATTTTTCTCTGTAGTAATCCATGGTGATACTTTGTTCCCCAAAGCCTTTCCAATGGTTTTAGCATCCGTTGTTGATTTTTGCCTTAACGCGTTTTTAGTGGGTTTGTGTGTGTGGTTTATTTCTTTAATCTTTTTTTTAAATATATTTTATTGATTTTTTTTTTTTTTTTGCCCTCCTCCCTCTCATATATACCCTCCCTCCCTAGAGTTTTATGTCCATTGGTTTTACTTATATGCATGTATACAAGTCCTTCGGTTGATCTATTATCTACCCCAAATTATATTAGGGGATACAAATGTGGGTTTTTTTGTTTGTTTGTTTGTTTCTTTGTTTTCAAATTCCTTCTTCATTCTTTAGCTGGCATTCTTCTATGAATAGGAGCTTTCCTTCCAACCCTCCCTTCTATACATTTTTCTTTTGCAGTATCACATTATATTCTAAGACTTTTCTTTCATTTACTACTAGAGGCCCTTTTATGCACTGCAGGGGAGGGGAGGGTTGTTATCCTTCAGCCCAGCCTGCACCCTCTCCATTTGGGGATCCCTGTGGGATCGGGCCTCCCCCGGCAGTCAGACATTCCTCTTGTAATCTGGGACTGCTGGCTCCCAACTGCCTGCCTGCCTCCCAGCCTGATCACCCCATAACCACTCCCTGCCAGCCAGATCGATGCCTAACTGCTCCCCCACCAGCCTGATTGCCCCCAACTGCCCTCCCCTGCTGGCCCAGTAACCCCCAACTGCCTTCCCCTGCTAGCCCAGTCAACCCAAATTGCCCTCCCCTGCAGGCCTGGTATCCCTAACTGCCCTCCCCTGCAGGCCTTGTCATCTCCAATTGCCCTCCCCTGCCAACCCAGTCACTCCTAGCTGCCCTCCCCTGCCAGCCATCTGTGGTGGCCATCTTTGATCACATGGGGGTGGCCATCTTGTGCAATGGAGTGAAGGTCAATTTGCATATTACCTCTTTTTTTTGCATATTATCTCTTTATTATATACTATATTATAGTCAATAATTGCCATTCAAGGAATCTCACCTGATGTACGTCTGGTCAATTGGACTGCTATAACAAAAATGTGGTAGATTGGCTGACTTAAAACAATAAATTTCTCAGCATTCTAGAGGCTGGGAAAACCAAGATCAAGGCATCAGCGATTAGTGGTTAACTTTGTGGTTAATAGATGGCTGTCTTCTTATAGTGTTATCAGATGGCAGAAAGGACAAGGGAGCTCTCTGGGGTCTCTTTTATAAGGGCAGTTATTCCACTAATCATGACCTCAAAGATCCCACCTCAAAATGTCATCATACTGGAGATTAGATTTCAGTATATGAATTGGGAAGGAGGGTTGAGACACACACGTTTAACATTTAGTCTGTAGCACCTAATCTCCGGTATTTAGGGTTTTTTGTTGTTGTTGTTGTTTTGTGATATATTTTATTGATTTTTTACAGAGAAGAAGAGAGAGGGATGGAGAGTTAGAAACATCGATCAACTGCCTCCTGCACACTCCCTACTAGGGATGTGCCCACAATCAAGATACATGCCCTTGACCGGAATCAAACCTGGGACCTTCCAGTCCACAGGCCGACACTCATCCACTGAGCCAAACAGGTTTCGGCAGGTGTTTAGGTTTTTAATGGGGTCTATAATGTAGGCATGCAGCACCTGCATGACTGACTTTAGCCACTCAGAATTCAAAATTATACAATTGTCCAGAGCCTCAGATTCTTATGACAGAGTAATATGTATTCAAACCATAGTTCACCACTTCCTAATGAGCCATCTTGGGCTAATTACTACTGTCTGAATAAGATTGCCTCAACTATTCAATGGGGGTCATCAGATGAGTTATCAAATGTTTCTGGCAAACATTGGGTACTCTGTAAATGGCAATTATTTATATTCAGATGTATACTATGGAGTTTTTAATGGCTTTCACATTTATATAATTTCATTCTCTGCTTGATGACAGATGAGTAATGCCTGCTGCCTAAAGATTGAAGGTATAAGGCAAGACTTCCCATTTCTACGCAGTCAAGAGGAATTGGGTTTGAAACATACTCTCTTGAAGAGACTTTGGGAACAAGAAGTTCCTCTGTCAGACTCACAGGATGCTATCCATTGATCTTTCTCCTTATGGTAAGTACTTGCGATGTTCCTTTCAGAGATCTTACTCTAGGCCATGAACACTTGTCTTGTGCAGGGTCTAAGCAGTCCTGCTTCTAGACTAGGGGTGTCGAACTCAATCAGAGAAGGGGCCAAAATCTAAAATCCAGCCTAAATCACAGGCCGAATGGTTTACTGAACAGTCATAAACTGTCATTGTGATGGAAATGCAGCGGAGTGCAGTGATGACAGTGTGGTGCAGGCCACATTGCAAGGCCTGGCGGGACGGATTTGGCCTGCAGGCCTTGTGTTTGACACATGTGTTCTAGACTTTCTAGGAGTAGGGGATTAAGCAGATAAGAATGCCTAAATTCTGGGATTTGAGAAGGATGGGTGTGTCTATATCTATATATTATTATAAAAGCCTAAGCGACTGTTACGGCAGAATGACCAGTCACTATGCCATGCACAGACCAGCAGGGGGCACATGCTCTATGCAGATGGTCAGTGCACTCCCACAGGGAGAGCTCTGCTCAGCCAGAAGCCAGCAGTGATAGCAAGAGCCTCTTCTGCCTCTGCAGCAACGCTAAGGGCATGCCTAAGCCTGCAGATGGACATGCCCTTCTGGGTCCCAGATTGTGAAAGGGTGCTAGCGGGCTGAGGGACCCTCCCCTCCAGTGCACGAATGTCATGCACTAGGCCTCTAGTACTTTTATAAGAGAGATTCTGCTTAATTGATGAGTTTTATCATTATTGGCAAACAACTCTACCTCCCTGGATTTTAATTTCTTTTTCTGTAAAATGGGATTATTAAATTCTTCCTCTTATTTATTAAATCCAAAACTGCATTTCTGATTTCAGATGAGATGGGCTGCTTGGGCATTTTATGGGAGCTGTATGTGTATGTGTATGTGTCTGTCTATCAGTCCATCCAAATGTGTATGTGTGGTTCCATCCATTTAGAATTAATGTGAAATGGTGCTTCCAGACTTATGAGAGTATTGAAACTATGCAGCCTAAGTTTGTTTGTTTGTTTTTATATTTTTACTGATTTTTTTTTTTTTAAGAGAGAGGGAAAGGGAGAGGGAAAGAAGATAGAAACATTAATGAGAGAGAAACATCAATCAGGGGGCAGCCTAAGTTTTCAGATTTCATTTCTTCTCCAGATTATCTTTTTTCAGACTTTTTCTGTCTTCATGAAGAGAAGTCCGAGGGGGGAAAGATTATCACTGGATGTCTGACACATTATTCTCAGGTAAATAGGAAATGTATTCCTTTATTAAAACAATTACTTCTTCCTACTTAGGTAGACATGTTTCCTTCTAGTGCAGTGGTTCTCAACCTTTCTAATGCTGCCACCCTTTAATACAGTTCCTCCTGCATTTTTGTGGTGACCCCCAGCCATAAAATTATTTTTGTTGCTAATTCATAACTATAATTTTGCTAGTGTAAAAGAATCGTAATGTAAATATCTGTGTTTTCCAATGGTCTTAGGCTCTTCAGTAGAGGTTCTCAACCTGTGGGTCAGTACCCACAGGTTGAGAACTGCTAGCAGGATCTCCTAAGACCATCAGAAAACATAAAATTTGCCAGTATAACCATTTTAAAACATACAATTCAATGTCATTAATTATATTCACAACCATCACCATCTAGTTCACTTTTTAAATTATTTTAGGGCTATTCAGTTTATATAGAGAGAGCAGCAATTTTCAACCAGTGTACCCCAAGAATTTTTTTTAATTCTCACCCAAGGATTTTTTTTTTTCCTACTAATTTTCAGACAGAGTAGAAGGAAGGGAGGGAAAGATGGGGAGAGAGAAAGAAACATCAATGTGAGAGACACATCAATTGGTTGCCTCCCACATGCACCCTGAGATTATTTTTTCCCATTGGTTTCCAGGTAGAATGGAAGGGAAGGAGGAAGTAGGAGAGAGAGAGAGAGAGAGAGAGAGAGAGAGAGAGAGAGAGAGAGAGAGAGAGAGAGAGAGAGAGAGAGAGAGAGAGGGAGAGAGGGAGGGAGAAACATACATAAAAGAGACACATTGATTGGTTGCCTCGTGCTTTCACCCCCCACCATGGCCAGGATTTGAACCCATAAGCCAGGTATGTGCCCTTAATGAGAAATGGAACCCATTTGGTCCCCAAGGCAACACTCTAAATACTGAGCAAAATTGGCCAAGGCAAGATCCTTTTTGAGGCCTGGATAATGTTTATGTTTTGTCTGTGCTCACACATGATTACAGAGTGACCTTGTCTGCTGTTGCTGTTGTTAAATCCTTCATACTGAGCATAACTGGATGTCAGGGGCTACCTTTCTCATTACAAATATCATGTACCCTTTGTGTTCAGTTCACTCCAAATGTCTCAAAATGTGTTTTTACAATTGGTGCTGTTGGAATCAAGATTTAAAGTACACACATTTCAGTGAGTGCTTATGTGTCTTTATCAGTAACAGTTCTCCTGTCCTCTTTCTACCCCAAAATGGGTTGTCTAATTGTTTCCTCAGATGTTATTTAACATTCCCTGGATTTCTCCTCTTCCCCTTTTTCATAAACTGTCAATTAGGTTAAAGGATTTGTCAGATTGTGTGTTTTGGGGGCAAAAATATTCTATGGTTATTGCTGTTTCTTGTTGCATCATGTCAGAATTCACATGATATTCAAGTGCTTCTTTTGTGATGTTAAGATTTATCAGCTGATTCTTGTGTCAGCTCAATCCTTCATTTATAATGTTCTTCAGCTTATTTATGGAGTCTTAAATTATCTCCTAGTTAATAAGATCTTTATTAATTGCAAAAGGGAAATGGGGTAATCCCATCAGTCTTTGAGAGGCTCCTTGATTTCTGGTATAAGATGTTCCAGGATCATCGTGAACATCTCCTGTTTTACACTGGACTCAGCTACTTCCCAAATGAGTCCTGGTTTCTTTCATAGTCAAATGGCATTTAGAAGTATTTTGACAGTAGGGGCTTGTTGCTCTTGAGTTGTTACTAACTCTAGGCATTTTTTTGTGGTTCAGATTAGGAAAAAGTTTTTTAAAAATAAATAAATAATAAATATCTACTATATTCCCAATTCCTAATTGTTCTTGAATAGGGAGATAAAAATCTTAAGAGCAAACTGTGTGTATGTGTATCTGCCTGAGTGTGTGGTTACTCTGAAGCTAGTGTGAGAAAGTTGCAGGTCTATAACAGTTGACTGTGTATCTAGCAGGCCTAGACTCTCATGGCTTCTTTTTTTTTTTTCTCTAGTTCTGCTTGCTCAGATCTCTGCCAGGTGAGGAGGGAAACAGAAAAGAAAGAATGGGTGCAGGATTGCTGACATCATGGTCACAGGTATGTGGGAAATTATACTCTTTCAAAACACACATACAAACATACACACACACACACACACACACACACACACACAAAAAAAAAAACAACCAAAAAACCACCACCAAATAAACAAAAAAACATTGCTGTTCCCAAAGGACACACCTCTTGCCCATGACCCACAGTTCCCAGTCCTACTGGCTGGCCTCAGGCTTCCCCAGTTCTCTGGGCTTCTTAGAATGGGAGAGCAAATGCCTTAGGAAAGGCTTCTATTACTACAATATTTGTTAATTTTTCTCCAGATAGTCCTCCAGGTTGAGTATGTTTTATATACTGTGGGGTGCTATGAAGGAAAAGAGAGATTTTTCACTACAGGAAACATTTGTTCATTTTCCAAATATGTTTTCTCATCCTTTTGTACACTCAATCTGTACTAGATCTTGAATAAGTTGGGAATAGTCTTCAGAATTTAAGTGTGGAAATATCAAATCAACTGTGTGTTAGAAAAGCTGATCAAACCATGAGCTTGAATGAAATGGTCCAGGGAGTGAGAGTGAGATAGGAGAGCTCCAAGAACTGAGTTCTGGGGAAGACAATGAGAGGCTTTTAAAGTATGCCTGAGCTTCCTATGCACTGAGAATCCTTCCCCAGTTCTGGAAGCCTCTCACCATTCTGGTTCAGTGGATGAAGAATGGTTGGCTAAGGCAGAATGTGTGTGATGTTTCAGGACTTGGAAGTGACAGTGGACTTCTCCCAGGAGGAGTGGGCACTACTGAACTCTGATCAGAAAATCCTTTACAGAGATGTGATGATGGAGAACTTTAGGAACCTGGCCTCTGTGGGTAAGGTTGCCCTCATTTATTCATCTCTTTATGCAGCAAATAGTTTATCATGTATCGTGTTCCAGGATCTGTGAAAAGAATAACAAGCCCTCGCAAGTGTGGCTCAGTTGCTTGAGTGTCCTCTCATGTACCAAAGGTTGCCAGTTTGATTCGTGGGTTTTAGCTTTGATTCCCGGTAGGAAGAAGCTGATGGATGCTTTGCTTTCACATTGATGTTTCTCTCTCTCTCCCTCCCTCTTCCTCCTTCTAAAACTCAATAAGAAAAATATTTTTTAAAATAAGAAAAGAATAACAATATGTGGCAAGCCCCAAATGGGTGGTTCCTGCCCTTATGGGGCAGTCTCATGGCTTCATTTTCTCTGTCATTAAAAGATTTAGGTAATTTGCATTGTATATCTGATCTTGGCCTTGGATTTCAAGGGTCAGTCCCATGAGGGACATGGAATGTGGTGTTTGTTTTGGGGCCCTGTGAAAGATCTCTGATCTCTTTTGCTGACCCTAAAGTTGCACTTGCCACTTCAGACCAGAGTATTGGAATCAGTTTTATGGAAATATTTCTTGCCTCCTTCACAGTGCCCCAAAATCACGTCTTTTCCACTAGCCGGGTATCATCTCTGCAAATACAGTCTGATCACTGAGGTGGAGCAGGAATAACTGAGGCCAGGGAAGAGAAGAATTCTCCAAGGGGCCTGTTCAGGTGAGCCCCAAGCAGAGGGGAGTCATTGTGTGGAGCAGCCATAAAACTGGGAGGGGTGGTTCATTTGGGAATGTCAATGTTGGAAAAGGACGCAGAGGCCATTTTGTAGGCTTCCCTTCTTTCAACATGTTTCTACTCATTCCTGTTCTGATTTGGTCTCAAAGAAAGACTTTTAATTCCTCGTTCTTAAAAAAAATACTTTTTAGATTTATTTTAGAGAGGAAGGGAAAGGGAGAGAGAGATAGGAACTAATGATGATGAGAAAGAATCATAGATCAGCTGCCTTCTGCACACCCCACACTGGGGATTGAGCCTACAACACAGGCATATGCCCTGAGAATCTTAACCTCCTGGTTCATAGGTCCATACTCAACCATTGAACCATGCCGACCAGGCTTAATTCCTCTTTCACTTTCACATTTCCTTGAATAATTTCTGTTCAGTTCTCCCTACTTTGATTTCCAGGTAATACACTCTCTTCTTGTCTCAAACCTCCAGAATCCTTTCTAAGTAAAATACCTCCCATTTCTATTGCTTGTTCCTGTCAGTTACTCTGGTTTCATCTTCTCTTTAACATTTTTCTTTTTATATTTAGTATTATTATTTGAAAACAAATCCATTGAGTACATACCTTCTTTTTCTTTCATCCCTACTTTTTCTCCCAATACATATAAAAATTTTCCTCCTTCAGTTTCAGGCTGGGCTACTCAACTTAAATCAAAACATGCAATTCCTATGTAGAATGTTCCTGGGGGAAAAACTTCTAATGGCATAAAAATGGTAAGACTTACTAGGGATGGCTTTTTATGTTATGAGAAGTCCGTGAATTTCAGCAAATTAAAACAGCAGCAGCACCCATACAAGGAGAGACAGTTGAAGCACGTGACAGAGAACTGTCGCAGCAAAGACTTTATGAATCTCACAGAATTTGAGAAGTCTCAAGTCCTACCTCACACTTCCTGCCTCACAGTAAGCAACTTCAAAGAGAATACCAAAGAATAAACATTTACTTAAATGTGATTTGTTTTTAAGTATTTAATACATAATTCATTTATTCCTTACAATTACAGAAACTCTGTATTTAGGATGCCCTTTGATTGGAATGAGTAAAGTCAGCCTTAGGAAGCATTCAGCTCATTCAAATTGAAGGAATTACTAGGGCAAAAATTATACATATGCCATAGAATTGGTAAAAATGTCATTCATAACAATGTACTTATTATATGTGGCAGAATCCACATGGAAACAAATTCTCATAAGTGTAATGAAAGTAAGAAAGCTTTAGGTCACCTCTTATTCCTTATTCAACAGGCACCAACTCACCCTGGTGAGAAACCTTTGGAATTTGGTCACTGTGGAAAATTCTTCAGAAAGAACTGTCACCTTATTTGTTCAAGATATTGCAAGGGAAATAAATGCTACAAATACAAAGAATACAGGAAAGATTTTAACCATTTCTTAACTCTTAGGAATCAAATGAGTACTCACTCTGAAGACAACATTTCTGAACTTATTGACTGTTGCAGAGTTTTCAATCTGGAGTCATCCTATAGGGAACACTCAAAATCGTTCACAGGAGAGAAATCTTCTGAATGTAATAAATGTCTTCTGTCCTTTAGCTTACACTCTTCCTTTTCAGTACATGTGCAAAAACCTATTGGAAAGAAACTCTGCAAATGCAGTGACTATGGACAAAGACCTTCCCTTAGTGTGCACAAAAACTTGTGTACTGAGGAGGGAATCTCCAAATGTGGTAAACATAGGAAGGTTTTTACTGGCCCCTGTCCCTTCAGAAATGTGTGAGACTTCACACTGCAGAGAAACCTTATGAATGTAGTGATTGTAGGAAAATATTCATTTTTCACTCTTCCCTTAAGAAACATGTGAGATCACACACTGGAGAGAAGCCCTATGAATGCAATCATTGTGGAAAATTCTTCAGCCAGAGCTCTCATCTTAATGTGCACAAAAGAATTCACACTGGAGAGAAACCCTATGACTATAAGGAATGTGGCAAGGCTTTCACTGTTCCTTCCTCCCTCCAAAAGCATATGAGAACCCACACTGGAGAGAAGCCCTATGAATGCAGCGACTGTGGGAAAGCCTTTATTGATCAGTCATCCCTTAAGAAACATCAGTGCTCTCACACTGGAGAGAAACCTTATGAGTGTGATCAATGTGGCTCTTATTGTGCACAAGAGAATGCACACTGGAGAGAAAACCTATAAATGTAAAGAATGTGGGAAAGCCTTTAGGAATTCCTCTTGCCTGCGGGTACATGTGAGAACTCACACAGGAGAAAAGCCCTATAAATGTATTCATTGTGGAAAAGCTTTCAGCACCAGCACTAACCTTATAATGCATAAGCGAATACATACTGGGCAAAACTTTAAGAATTAAATGACTACAGGCTAACTTAAGTGGTCCTTCACACCTCATTCCTCGCTCTAGAACTCACACTGGAAAGAAATCTCATTGTGACCAATGGTGAAAGCCTTTAGGCACAACTCTCAACTTACCTTATACAGGGAGCAATCTTGTAAGTGATACAGTTCTGTGATTGTCTTAGTGAATGTTTCATCCTTTGACAACTCATTAATCGAGTATTAAATGTAATGTAGCATTCTAAATTTCCCTTGATTTACATCACAAAAGTTTTGGGAATATTTTCATTGTAATTTAGTTACAATTCTCATCAAGATGTCTTGGATATATACAAGATTCTTAGATTTAGAAATGTGTTTTAATGTGAAAACTCTGCGTATTTTAATTATCTTTTAGTTATAGATTTCTAATTTAATTACATTGTGCACTCAATATATGGTCTTCATGATATAGATTCTAAATGACACATATTCAGATAGAAAATTGTTCGAGATTTGCTTTGTTGCCTAATGTGTCAGATAGAACAAGTTGCTGTCCCATATTCATTGCTTTCTTCCTTCCCTAAAGTAACAGGCCTACAATTGTGTTCAAGTTGGCGGTGTGGACAGTTTGTTAAGGAATCATCTATATTTCCTTGCAGCTATGAGTGCCCATGAGCTCACAGTCCTAGCCAATGAGAAAGAGTGAGAGCTGCTCCTGGTTTTAAAGAAACCTATAGAAATGGGAGCATCTCATCTGGCATTTTCTCGTTACTATTTTCCATTTATCTTATCTCTCCTTTTTTAGGAAATAACCCAAAAGGATGGCAGTCATAGGCTACTGATTATACAGCAAGGACATAAAATAGTATTTAGCTGTACCAACCCTGGGTTGCTTATTTCTGGACTTCATGTAACATGAAAAAAAAATAAGCTTCAAACTGGACTAAACCACTCTTGTAGGAAGATTCTATTACAACGAATTTCACTCTCAATCTCTTATGTGGCCAGGTTTTATGAATCCTTCAAGTATGGTTAAGAACAATGTATATTCTGTAATTATCAGGTATAATAGATTTATCTGATAGATAAATCTTATTCTGTTTATTAAATCTGTATCATTACAAACCTTATCTCCTGGTCAACCAATGGTTGCTGGTACCATTGTGCCAACAGGAATTTCCAGTTTGTGGTATAGCAAAGAAGTAAAATTTATTTAGTACAAAACAACTCCATTGCAAAACAGCACAGCTGTGGAATGCCTGACTACTGTTATACCTCAGTTATGAAGCAGCAGGACAGCATGGCTATGAAGAGGCCTTGGGGCTGGTGGTCCTGCTTTGGCTAGGCAGCACTGTCCTGCTCTTTGCTACCTCACTCAGCCCCTGTGCAGGTATTCTCTGCTGTATTCCAGACACTTTCCCAGTTTTAACTCCAGCAAGGGAAACAGTCCTATCTTCAGGGGAATGGGGAAGCGTTCCCCCAGAGGCAGAGGAGAGTTGACTTACATAGAAGTCCCTGTCCCTGGTCCTTTATTGATCCGCCCTCAGGCAAATGAGGACTCCAAATCCTTGCAGTTTGGTCTAAAAAGCATTGTCCTAATTGGTCACAAGGGAGCTGTTCTGATTGGTCAGTGGAGATGTTAATGAATATGGCTGCACAGCTCCTATTGCATGGGAAAACCTCAGTCCTATTGGTTGAAATAGGACTCCAGGAACTCTGTGAGGGCTGGCTTGCAGAAACACAGTGCGGGAATGCAGTCCAGTGCAGAGGCAGGTAGCTTAATGTAGGCTTCTTCCTAAAGTGTGGTTTGTGTGAGAGGACTCTATATAGAAATGGCTGCTAGGCTCTGTTTAAAAAAATAAGCCCAGTCAAGCCACCAGGAGCCCATCTTAGTAGGTATCTTCTTTCTTAGGGTCCACACAACTTACCCTCAAGTAGTTACCAAAAAAATTAAGTCTTTATCTAGAGAGGGAGCCAACACATAAAATACTAAAATGGATAAATCTGCTTTAGTCCTGGGCCAGTTGTGGGATAGGCACAGAATCAGCAAGGAAGTGTGGGCTCCTCTTGATTGGCTGTGGGCAACCGATTGGAAAGTGCATGCATAGATAAGTGGAGGATTCTGGGGTTCAATGGTGCCTGGCTATTCTCTCTTTTGTTTAATAGCGGAACTAGCCATATGGAGTTAATCTAAAGTTCCAACAGACATACAGGAATGTGGGCAGCCTTTTGTCAGAGCTGGCCCATAGCTATTAACAGGTTAACTATTTTATCTTTTTCTCTCATTTCTCTGGCATTGTAATTTAAAGCATCTCAATTCTTTTCTTGTTGGTTTCAAAGTTAAGAATTTTTTCCTGTGGGATGTGTTATATGTTACAAGGACCCTGGCCCCTCAGAATCAGAAGCAAAAGAAATTGAAGTGAATGAGAGAGGTCCTTATTTCTAGAAAGAGATATTACAATGACAATTTCATTAGTGACATTGCTACTGTAAAACCAAGCATTTTGGAAATATCCCTTAGTATTTTTGGGGTACATGGTATCACTGCTGACCTCAAGGAGAACAAATGTGATGGTGGCAGAAAGATGCCAGATGAGTTGAAGAGAGTGGAAATGGAAAGTATAGACCTATTTTTAAATCCACCAAGTAAATTTGAAGAACTAATTGGCTTTATTGAGTGATAATGGAATCAGCCAGCATCCCATCCAACAACCAGAAGGGTTGTACAAGTGGAGTTTTTTATTAGGAAAATGGGGCAAATGAGTCATTAGCAAAAAAAGGGGGGGAAATATTTTAAGCCAAGCCATCTTTTTTTAGGAGAAGAGAACTGTAGGAGCTAGGAGCCTTTATCATGCAGATTAATTTACTGCTACTAATCTAACTATCAAGTTCTTAACACAAGTGACTTCATTTAAGGCCTGTGGTTTTTTCATTAATAGCCAATATATCCAAAAATTTGGAACAATACCCAAAGAAAAATGTTTCATTTTCTTTGAAAGATAGGTGAATGTAGAATATTCCCATGACATTAGACATGATAATATTGCATGCAAACTTGGGGGGGGGGGGGAGAAACTGGATAAGGAAGGTAAAAGTGATAGTGTAAATTCCCCAGAACATTCAGAAGAGATGGAATAATTATACAAATAATTGTTGAATGACGGTGGTGGCTAATATTGTGATGGCATAGTTTCCAATGAGATCATATATCCAGTGAGGCCTTGTAACTGAGAATTGAAGAATCCTGGGTAAGATTCAGCCAAGCATCAGCTGCCAATTCCTGAAGCAGCAACTTCTCATTCTATACAGTTACTTTATTTACACTGCCACCCATGCAGACTGATGGACACCAGACCAATATAATTGACCTCTGAGATAATAGGTCCTGTAAACCCCTCAACTCAAAATTAAACTGACATTTTATCCTGCCTAAAATGTTGCTTTTCCTTTATTACCATCACTGTAAAAGCTACACCATTAACTCTGACACCCATGCAGTTGTTTCCAGTGGTTCTCAATCAGGCTGAGTTTGCCCCTGTGGGACAATTGGTAATGTCTGGAGATGTTTCTGGTTGTAACAGTACAGAGTTGGCATCTAGTGGGTAGTCTACAGGAACCTCTTAAAAATCTAGCAGGACATGAGACAGCTGCTCACAAATAATTTTATAGACCAGAATGCCAATATTATCATGGATTAGAAATGTTAATAGATTCTTGAGAACTAATGTTAAAATTTTTGTCTAAAAAATCCCAGCCATTGTCTTATTTTATAACGATATTGAAAATACCTGAAATAAATCTCACAATCTTGCTCTGTTATTTTGTTCTATTGCATCTTTTTTATTGTGATTAAATATACATAACATAAAATATTTTAACCATTTTTAGGCATACAGTTCTATTGGTTTGACATCAAGAACATTCAGCCCAGCCACTGTGGTTCAGTGGTTGAGCATTGACCCATGAACCAGGAGGTTGCTGGTTTGATTCCCAGTCAGGGCACATGGCCCGGGTTGTGGGCTTGATCACCAGTAGAGGGCATGCAGGAGACAGCCTATCAATGTTTCTATCTCTCCCTTTCTCTCTCTGAACTTGGTAAAAACATAAAAATAAAAATAAAAAAATAAAAAAAAGAACATTCACTTTGTTGTACGACCATCACCACCATCCATCTCCAGAATTTTTTCATCTTCCCAATTAAAACTCTACCCAGTAACCGTGATCTCCCCAATTTCTCCCTCCTTCTAGTCCCTGCCAATCACCACTCTATTTCTTATCTCTCTGTGAATGTTACTGCTATTGATAACTCATATAAGTGGAATTATACAATATTTGTCATTTTAGAACTATCTATTTTACTTAGCATATTTTCATCTACATTATATATGTGTAAGAATTTCCTTCATTTTTAAGGCTAACTATGATTTATGTTCATACCACATATGAACATAAATTTTATCCATTCACCCATTGATGGGTACCTGGGTTGTTTACACTTTTTATTTATTGTCAGTATTGCTGCTGTAAACATGAGTGAGTGTTCATAGAGGTATCTGTTTGATTCCCTGCCTTATATTACTTTATTTGTTTCCATAGCTTCTTTCACAGTTGAACTCTATTTATTGATTCACCTCTTTATTTACTTTTACTCCACTGGAGAATAAGCTATATGACAATAGAGACTACTTCACAACCATGTTCCTAGTCCCTAAAACATTGTAGGTTCTCAGTAAATATCAACAAAAGAGAAACAGACTCAGAGAGCAGATTAGTGCTTGCCAGAAGAGAGGGAGTTGGAGGACTAGGTGAAAAAGGTAAAGGGATTAAAAAGTACAAAATACTCATGGGATATAAAGTACAGCATGGGGAATATAGTCAATAACATAGCAATAAACATATGTGATAACGGGTAGGTACTGGAAATACCAGGGGGGAAACACTTTGTAAAGTATACAATTACCTAACTGTTGAAGACCTTGAAACTAATACAAAATAATACTGAATGCAAACTGTAACTGAAAATTAAATTTAAAGAAAAGGCAATCATAGGATCTTTGAGAATAGAAACGAAGCTTGTGTTTCAGGAAAGATAAAGAATCAGATTGAAATCTATGACATTGGCCTTTGGAAACTTTAATGTTTACTTAGTTCTGAAGTGAGAGGCCAATCACAGACAAGGGGCTCCTTGGCTAAAGAGTTTTCTCAGGGCCCCCTTCACATCCTTGTTCCTCAGGCTGTAAATAAAGGGGTTCAGCATGGGGGTGACTATGGTGTACATTACTGAGGCAACTGAGTTGTAATGGGTAGAATGGATCACAGCAGAACTGAGGTAGACCCCCAGGCTTGTCCCATAGTACAAGGAGACCACGGAGAGGTGAGACCCACAGGTGGAAAATGCTTTATATTTTCCCTCTGCAGAGGACATTCTCATTAAAGAGGAGACAATCTTAGAGTAAGAAAAGAGAATTCCACTAAAGGGAAGCACGCCCAGTAAAGCAGTAGTCACATATAAGAAGATATCATTGATGAGGGTGTCAGAGCAGGCCACCTTGAGAATCTGAGTCAGTTCACAGAAGAAATGTGGAATTTCAGTACCTACACAGAAGGACAACCGCCTCATCAATAGAATATGAGCGAGGGAGACCCAGAAAATGATGAACCAACACAACAGAACCAGGAAGCCACAGAGCCAGGGGTTCATGATGACCAGGTAGTGCAGGGGGTGGCAGATGGCCACATACCGATCATAGGCCATCACAGTCAGGAGGAAACCATCCATTCCAGCAAAAATCATAAAAAAATACACCTGAGTGAAGCAGCCGATGTAAGAGATGGCTTTGCTCTGTGCCTGGATGTTCATCAGCATCTTTGGAATAATGGTGGAGGTGAAACAGATGTCAATAGAGGATAGGTTGGAGAGGAAGAAGTACATGGGGGAGTGGAGACGGGAGTCAGAGCTGATGGCCAGGATGATGAGAAGGTTCCCAAGTAGAGTGACCAGGTACATGGACAGTAACACTCCAAACAGGAAGGGCTGTAGTTCAGGATCCTCTGAGAGACCCAGGAGCAGAAATTCTGATATTTCTGTATGGTTTCCTGCTTCCATGGAGCTGATGTGTCTGCTGGAGAAAGAGGCCAAATAAATGTTTAGAAAACTCCCAACTAGAACATCAGCTAGTGATCACCTTCAGATTCCGCCTTTGTGGGGACCTTCTTCCAATGACTGTGATTCACTCAGACAAATGGTAGCCATTTTCATTTTAAATGTAATCATTTAGCCTATTTAAATTTATGTAAATCTTTTTTTTAAATCACATACTGGTTCTAATTCTACTTTAAGCTATGGACATAAACCAATTTCTTCTAAGATATGACCCTTCCAAGATAATTGAAGACATTGAACATCTTTTCTTTGGTAATCGTCATACTTTTTTCACTTAAATAGCTTTATAACAGACATGAATTCCTGGATTCCTAGATGCTTCTCACTGATGAGACAGTTAACTCTCAAGTACCTTATCTTAAAATGTTGTTACTGCTATTACCTCCTTTGTGAGTATTAAAAATGCCTTTGTGCATAATAGGATCTCAGTAAGTTATAGCTATTAGTATTACTAATAATCTGTTCCTTTTCTTACAATGATCATTTATATATAACTCTCCCAAAGTGCAGTGCAGAAGAGTGAGTCATCAAATGGGGTCTTGAATGAGACTTCCTAGAATAGAATTTTGGTCCATCAACTTCCTATGCCTGACCTTGACAAAGTTCTTTTGTTATGCCCAGACTTCATGATCCCCAAGGACCACCAGGGAGCCAAGTCCGATGCAATAAGCAAGAGAGCCTTCACCATGCTAGCATGTGCTCCCCCACTCATGCCGGCAGCATGGCGGAAGAGAGCAAATTTCTCCCCATCCAGGAGTTTTGAGGGCTAGGGATAACTCCGCCCTACGGGGCGGAGTTGGGAGCTCATCCTCGCCCCGCCATGCCCTTTCATTCCTCCCTTGTCTAATGTGCCTAGTCAAATCATTGACTCAGCAGCCTACTTCCTTTCAGCATAAACAACAAATACAGTTATCAAGACCCTTAGTACCACAGTTCCCATCAGTATTGTCCTCACTGAAGTCCAGTTCCCCTCCTGCAGGCATCAGTTCTCCTCCTGGCCTGTAGTTGCCAGGATCCAGGCCATGCAGGAGCTGGGAGTCATGTAGTCAGGTCTGGGTGCCATCTACTTCAACAGCAGTGGGCGTGCTCAGGATAACAGTGCAGCATCCCTTTGAGTCCTTGGGCAGCAAATTTCTTTACCCACATTGAGTTCCGGGGCTACAGGGTCTGCGGTGGGCACTGGCAGTGCATCTGGAACAAGCAAACTGCAGAGCCTGTAAGGACTTGAGCAAGGAAATGGTTACCATACATGATCCCCTCCCAAAAAGGGGAAACTTGTCCCAATAAGGGGTACACCTGGCCCTCAAGAAGGCAAAGGACAGGGGGTTGGTCCAATTTTCACCGAATCTAAGACACATTTAGTTAAACCCCCTTTTCAAGAGTCTCGCCTGTCCTAAGGCTAGAGCTATGAGATACCTTAGCTACCAAGGGGAGGGCTGTTATCTGATAGTGGGGTATACCTCAACCTAATCTGAAGTGTCTATAAAAACTAGACCTTAATGCTGGTGGTTTAATCTCTGAAATCCACCTACCAATGCTCTCCTGGGGAGGTTCCCTGGGACCTGAATTCCCAGGGGGGATCCCCTTACCTTGCTTAGCATTTACCTGTGCACAGACAGTACTTCTAGCAACTCTGCCTCACAGAAGTTCAGAAGTCTTGGTGACACTTAACCTGGTGTCACCGGGCAACTCTGACCTAGAGCCTCTGGGACCAACAGTCTTGTCATCTGGAGGGTCCATCAACCATCTGGTCCTTCAGTGGCTTGCTTCTGGTCAGCCAATTCCTTCTGGCTGCAGTTGGTAACCCTCTTTTCTTTGTGGATGGCACAGTGTCTCTATCAAAGGGCCTGGATTAAGGCCAAAAGTTCTGGAACTGTGCCCAAATGGTGTGGTCCAAGGTGACTACCACTGCCCCTGCATATCAGGTCCCATCCTGAACATAACTGCTCCCATCCGTGAACAGTACCTTGTCGTCTGTTACCTCTGTGCAGTCATGAATGGGTTCCATCATCATCATCTGGAAGCAGGCTGGCAGGGTTGATGGCCAGAGTTTTCTGAATCTGGACACAGGGCTGGTCCAGGAGAAAAGCCTGGCCCATCCAGGTTAGCTCCTGGTCCAGAGTCCACTTATCTGCCTCCTTCACCAACAATGCTGTGGCTGCCACAGGGTCCAGTCTCTTAGACAGATAGGCAACAGGTCTCTTCCAGGGACCTAGAGTCTGAGTGAGAACCCCTTTGGCAATGCCTCTTACCTCACTCACGTAGAGGTGGAAAGGCTCCGCGTCGTCCAGCAAGGCTAGGGCAGCTGCTGAGATGAGAGCCTTCTTTAGCTCCTCAAAGATCCGTTGTTCCACTTTGGACCAGTTCAACAGCTGCATTCCCCCAGTACGTGTTCCTTCCGAGGACCACAGTCCTTCTTGATGTCCAAGGAAAACAGGCAGTTTGTCCGGTGGCTTCCTGGGCTGATGTACGGGTCCTATTGGCTCTCTCAAGACTAAATAGGGTGCCCCCATGCCCATCAGGAAACTAAAAGGCTTGCCTCTCCTAGCTAACCTGTCGGGACATACTCTTTATAATTTCTATAAAAATCTTATCTTCCAAAAATACATAACCATGCCTCAAATGTTAAAGAAAAGGCAAGGGAGGAGGAAGCAGGTCCAGTACCTGTTCCCAGGCCTCTAACAGCCACCTGAAATGTAAAATGCCACATTTTCCCTACAGATATAGATTTATCTACATTTCTAAGCCCCTCTACTCCCCACTGCAGAACATCGGTGAAAATTGTCCAAGCAGTCGCAGGGGGTTAAATCATACAAATAATTGTTTTCACATTGTTTTAACACAATTCTAAATAAATTATAAACCTTTGTGATGAAGTCTACTTAAACCTATAAAGTAGATACACATGACTGAAAACAAAAATGATTCCCAAAGTTTAAACAAAATACAAGATGCAGGTACAAGCCCAAATTCAACAACAATGGCATATGAGAAAAGCAAAACAAAACAAATCAAATATAAAAGTTTCATATGTTACATTAAACATTACTTTAGAAAAACTGACTTAAAAAAAATACTGCATCACTGACTTAAAATAATTTTTTAAGTGTAAGCATTACATACTTTTTCATCTGACAAATGAGAATAAATCAATCCTTGAGATCTTAGATCATTACTGCTTATTCTTAACATATATAATACAGTTTAGCCTGCCATATTCTAGGCATCTAGTTACTGCAATTAACTTTTCCTAATTCAACTTATACTTTGAACTTTTAAAGCTGGCAAGTCAAATAAATTTGGCATTTCTTAGATTAATAACATTACATTTCTAATACATCCTGCTTATTCAGGGTAAAGTTTCAGCAACAGATCTAACCATACAGTTTTTTCAGATCTCAAAATTTTTTTTCTGAAGTTCAAACAAAGCACTGAATAATCTCTTTGTAGGAGAGCTAATAGTCTTGCGCTCTCCGGCCTCCCCTAGACCTCTCCACACCAGAGGCAGTTTACTAGGATTTAAGACAATGTCAGAAAATCATAGGTCAATCACAATTCATACTTAAGTAGCTATATGACTCTGCTTAGCTGATACCAATGACAAGGAAGACTAACCATTGTGGGCTGCTTCACCACCAATTACCTGCCACTCCCTGAAGCTGGAGCAGCATTCAAATGCAAATGAACACATTCTTTACCTAAAGACTCCTGGCCATTCAGGGCCATTCACCACCATTCACGTAAACTTGTTACCATTACCATCTAGTTTCCGCCTCATGGCGGGGAATTTCAAGAGCTGCTTACAATGACTTGGGAAACCAGTTTTAATTTATCTCCACCACTTTTAAAACTTATTCTGTACCCAGAAAAGTGTTTTTAAGCACAGCCCAAAACTATGCGCACTCGTTTTGAACTGGCCTTTTCACTTTACTGAGCACAGAGATTCGCCCTTGAGCTCTTCTCCAGTACCGGATGTCACCAGGGACCAGATGCCTCCACGCTGGCCCAGGCCACCAGGGCCCAGGCCCCCGGAGCGAGGCTGCTTTGGCCGCAGCCCCAGCCACGCTACTTAGGCAGCCCCCAAGGAGAAAGCGCGGGTCGCCCCAGCGGCTTCCCGGCTCCGCCTCCCCTTCCCCAGGCAGCCAGCAAATTAGCCCAGGTGCCTGCACCCCGAGCGAGGCCACCACTGCCCAGCCGCGCTCCAACGCGCAGACTGAGCCCCGCGGGAGCCCCCCCTCCGACCCAACGCCGCCAGGGGGCCCCGCACCGCCACGCCGGCCACACTTCGCCAGCTCCATCCTGGGGCGCCATGCCGCCCACAGATACCAAACTCAGACCTGGGAAAGGTTCACTTTTTGCAGGTGAGGCAACGGCTCACGCCATTCCTCTCCCCATATGAGGGTCCCTCTCAGGCCCTCCAGGGAGGTCAGAACGTCTTCTGATCCTCCTGCCCGTAGCCTTCATGGTGCGTCCACCAGGCGTTTTCGGGCACCAATTCCATGAGGGGTCCCTCCAGAGCGCGCACACACCTACCGCGGCCAGTCAGACTCTCCGGATCGGGTTTTCCCTAATGGTCCCGGGGATCCCGGACGAGCCCCCATCTGTTATGCCCAGACTTCATGATCCCCAAGGACCACCAGGGAGCCAAGTCCGATGCAATAAGCAAGAGAGCCTTCACCATGCTAGCATGTGCTCCCCCACTCATGCCGGCAGCATGGCGGAAGAGAGCGAATTTCTCCCCATCCAGGAGTTTTGAGGGCTAGGGATAACTCCGCCCTACGGGGCGGAGTTGGGAGCTCATCCTCGCCCCGCCCTGCCCTTTCACTTTAATCTCTCTCAGCTGCAGGTACCTCCCCTCTCTAACGGGAGTCATAAATGTTTTCTACATTGTAATACTGAGTGATGTAAATGAGATGATGCATGTAATTTTCTAGTGACATACAAGTGGACACCTGGTAAATGTGAACTTCTGTTCTTAACATCACAACAAATCTGTTTTGCATGGCCATCATTAATCAATTCTCCCCTTAAACTGGGCCAGCCAACAAAGATGGAATTCTGATCATTCTAAATTTATGAGATCTGTTACCTCTTTTGCTCACCACACACTTCTAATCAGTGACAATCCTATGGCTCCTCTTTCAGTTACTGCCTGCCAGATAAGGGGAAAGCATGTGGACTGCATAAATTGGGTTGGTAAACAAAAATTCACAAAACCAGTGAAATACAATACAAAGCATGTGTGTGAGTGTGTGTGAGTGTGTACATGCTCTTGAGTAAAGATGTGTTACATTAAATACCAGCAGTTAATTGTAAAATAAAGGCATTGATAGATTTGGTTTAAAATATTCAAAATTTCTATATATCAAACCATCCTACTAATGTAAGAAACATTCAAACCTGTAAATAATTTTTTGTGAGTTTATTTGAGCCAAACTGTTGACAATTGCCAGACAGCAGAATCTCAAGGTATTAATACAATGCTTTAGAGAATGGCAGCTTTTCACCTTGTTTTATACACTGCAATCAAAAGAAGAAGTATAAATTGGTTACTTGAAATCCATTGGTGATGGGTTAGGGAGGTGAGAGAAAGCAAAGGAAGGGGGAACCTCAGATTGGATAAAAAAGTAAAATGACAGACACATGCTTCTTTTATGTAGGTGGGTACAGGATAGTTAACAGTTATTATAACAATGTTATGGTCATAAGAAAACGCCTCTAATGTGTGAAATGATTATTGTGTGAAATGTTTGCTGTGTGGAGACCGCAATACTCTGTAACTTCCTAATTCGTGAACACCTCACTATCTTGATGTGAACACCCTAAGCACTTAAAGTGTAAACGCCCTGCTCCTAGCATAAGATACACCATCTGGCCCACACCAATAAGACACAAATTGCTTACTACTGGCTCTATAAGCACCGGACCTTCTTTAGTCGGCGTCTCCTGCCTGATAAGAGGAGGACTCCACGTTGCTCAGTGAAACAAGCCCCTGACTGACTGCTCTGCTGTGCTAGCCTGAACCAACTGTGGCCGCCCGTTTGTCTCCGTCTTCGTCATCCGTCTTTCGGTGTGCATCACCGGGAGGCCTTTGCCAGAGCCTAGGATTCACTAGGAATAGAAAAATAAACCTCGTGTGATTGCATACTAATTCTGTCTTGGGTGTCCAGGTATTCCGGTTCAGCTCAGCAGTCGAGACAATTGAAGCACCAGGGGATAGGCCGTTATTGCTGGCCCCTGGTCACCTGTGTATGTCCCACTAAGTCTAGGCAGATAATTCATTAATTGGGGCATAATTGGGACAACAGTCAATAATTAACATGATAGCCGAAACTGGTTTGGCTCAATGGATAGAGTGTTGGCCTGCGGACTGAAGGATCCCGGGTTTGATTCCGGTCAAGGGCACATACCTTGGTTGCGGGCATGTACCTTGGTTGCGGGCATATCCCCAGTAGGGGATGTGCAAGAGGCAGCTGATCGATGACTCTCATTGATGTTTCTAACTCTCTATCTCCCTTCTTCTCTGTAAAAAATCAATAAAATATATTTTTAAAATAAAATAAAAATAATTAACATGATAAAAATAACAATGAGAGAATTTATGGTTGCCACCCTGGTGCATTGGTTGTGCCCAGAGGAGTCCTGAAAAAGGGAAGTTACCCGGATATTCCAAAGGTATGTTATCCTAGATTCAAAAAGACAATAGGCTCTGTTAAGGTCAAAGTTGATCTTTGGGAAGATACTCGCCTGGGACATGACTACCTACCATAGACTGCTTTATAATTTTTAATGTTTTCATTTCAGTCATCCTTCTGTGGTTACTTTGGGTCTCTGAGTTTGCAAGGCTGCCATGCAGGCCTTCCTTGAGCTTGTCAGTTCGGCATGTAGCCCCTTTTTGTCCACAATCTCTATAAGATTAAAAGGTAGCTCAGCCAGAGTGGTTCCATAATTGAGCATTGAACCATGAACCAGGAAATCACGGTTCGATTCCCAGTCAGGGCACATGCCTGGGTTGCAGGCTCCATCCCCAGTAGGGGACGTGCAGTAGGCAGCTGGTCAATGATCCTCTCTCATCATTTATATTTTTATCTCTCCCTCTCCTTACCTCTCTCTGAAATAAATAAAAACATATTTTAAAAAATAAAAGAAGGCAAATTTAAGATGGAAATATTTACACATTCTTCATGATAGAAATAAAAGATTAGTGTTATAAATACCTAGAGAAAAAAAGAAAAAAAAGAATAAATACCTAGATAATGTAGTTAATTACAGAGTGAAAAAAGATAATGAGAACCCAGTTAGTCTGGGGAGGTGGGTAGAAAAGACTTCTCTGAAATGTAAATATCCAAACTGAGAGGAAGGATGGGTTAATCAGAGAAAATAGAGAAAGGGGCAGCTTTTGGGGCTGAGAGAACAGAATTCATGTTTGCCCTGGGAGTCGGTGAGGTTGGGAATGAAAAGGATTTGAGGGGCCATTGAGATGGAGAACAGAGGGTGAGCTCAGGAGGACAGTGCGTGAGGGCCACATATCAAGCACCCTGAAGTATTCCTTCAAGTGCCTCTCATGCTGGCAATTCTGTGTTTATCCATGGATCAGACGTCATGACTGTATTGCTTACCACTACCTTCCAGGGATTTGCATAGTGCCTGGTACATAGCAGGTGCTCAACACATACAAATTGTAGACATCTAATAAAGATTGAGACCAAACGCATCAACTATAGCATAAAAGAAAGCAATCTTCAAGAGCATAAAAAAATGATTTCATATTGATTTTTAAAGAATAATATATCATAAACAAGTAATACCCACTGTTATGTGTGAAAAGATTGTTTAGCACGAAAACAAAAATAAATAAGTCAGTAAAGAGAAATCACAACCATAATCGCAATAGAAAATGCATTTGAGAATACATAGCAGCCATTATTGTGTTTAGCAGCCAGAACAGAGCCTCTCACAATGAGAGGAAATTGAGGACAATTTCTTAACCCAGGAAAGAATAATTGTTTTTAAACTGCAGCAAACAGTATATACTACACAAAACATCAGCATCAACCACTCCTGAATCAATAGTCTCCAACATCAACCATTCCAATGTCAAAGGTCTCCTGAATATTCCAAGAGATCGGTAAAATGAGGAAAAGAAATTAGTCTGAGTACTGAACATCAGAAACAACTACATCATTTAGAGAAAATATTGTGGACATTAAACAACAAGAATAAAAACTATGAAGTGCTATGAGTAAAGTCCATTCTGCTGCAAAATGAGTTAGGGAAAAATCCAATCACATGAGGAACAGCACAAACAATACCTCGTGCACAGTAGAGCTCCATGAATGGTTAATTAATAAATAATTGAACACAGAATGCCCAAGAAGAGCCTACAATGATGGGAAAGAGTTGGAGATCCTCTGAGAGGTAACTCATATTGGAGAGAGGCTCTAGATTCAAAAAGAGAGAGAGAGAGAGAGAGAGAGAGAGAGAGAGAGAGAGAGAGAGAGAGAGAGAGAGAGAAGAAAACAGAATAAGAGCTGGAAGAGACTGATTTCAGTAGGAACTAAAATACCTTAAAGCCACAGGGACTTCACCTTCATAGATTTTCCTGGTCTCATTATTCTAGAGTTAAGCCTAATACTCGCTGTCTCTCCTCTTTTTCTTCTGACTTGGCCAGCCCTCAGAAATGAGGACCCTCGCAAAGGGTATCACCGAAGCTCTCTGTTCTCCGAGGTCTGTCCCAGGGAAATCCAATGGGTTTTCACATAGGCTGAGTCAAATAATTATAGGAAATGAGCAACAGGGACATGTTATTATCATCTCCAGGGTTGAATTCTCAGAGCTCTTTATTTAAAAAAAATAAAAATTGTTCTATTGACTTTACTTTCTCCAAACAACACAGCTCCATTGGGGCACAAAGGTAGCAGAATGGAAAATTTTCAGCCAGTATTGTGTCTGCTGAGGCAACAGTGGGGACAGAAGGTATTTTCTCCAGGAGGGATTTTTCTTTTCTTGGTTAAACTTATAAGTGACAAGGTGTCCCCTAAGGAATGTTTAATTTCCTCAGGAACAACTTTCTATAATGTTCTTGCCTTGAAGAATCTGAGATTTTAAGAATCACTTGGTGTTCACAGTGTCATGCAGAGAAAGAGGTCCTTTTTTTTTTTCTTTTCTTTTTTTTTAATTTATTTTTTTTGGGGGGGGGGGGTTTTAATCAATCTTTATTGTTCATATTATTACAAAGGTTCCTCATTTCTTCCCCCCTCCACCAGGTTCCCACCCCACCCTCCGCCCCCTCCCCATCCCCCATTGTCCTCATCCATAGGTGCACAGTTTATGTTCAGTCTCTTGCT
Organism: Pipistrellus kuhlii; assembly: GCF_014108245.1. Lineage (NCBI taxonomy): Eukaryota > Metazoa > Chordata > Mammalia > Chiroptera > Vespertilionidae > Pipistrellus > Pipistrellus kuhlii. The sequence continues at coordinate 4,190,132 of NW_023425530.1, forward strand.
CCCTCCCTTTCCCCGATAGTAAATCCCTTTTCAGATAGTAAATCAGTTACTTAGCATTTTCTCATATCAATAATACCTCCACATGCCCAATGATACACTTCACACAAAAGACATTTCCAAATAGGTCAACCAGCCTCATCCAGGCCGCACCCAAGGCACTCACAGATCAACACCCTCGCGCTATACTAACTCAACACATCCAGATCTAAGCCTTCATCACTTGATTCAGCAGACCCTCAAGTTCCCACAAAAGTTTCCAGCCATGTCTGAGAGGCAGCGTGGGGCAGGGGCAGGCGAGGAGCGAGCTGTTCCGGGCCTGGCTGCTTTGGGCCTGGCCTCTGTTGCTCTGGTTCGTTCCACAACCAGCTGCTCCAGGTCTGGTCACTGCTGCTCCCGACCTAGTTGCTCTGGACTTGGCTGTTGCTGCTCCAGGCCTGGCCGCACCCGACCCGGCTGCTCTGGGCCTGGCCGCTCCCAGCTGGCAGCCGCTGCTCCGGGCCTGGCCGCTCCCAGCCTGGTAGCCGCTGCGAAAGAGGTCCTTTCTGAAGAGTGGTTAATAGTTTAGAGAATGGTAGTTTTTCACCTTGTTTTATACATCACAATCAAAAGAACCCTTTCACATTGGGTTCTGTTGAAAGGACTAACAAAATGGGGACTGAAAATTTTCCCTTGGCATTTGCTAGTGACATGGAAGCCTTGGATGATATTGTGGGGGAGCCCCATTTATTACCTCTACATCAAGGAGTAAGGGCAGAAATAACTCATTAAAGCGGGTGGAAGAGTGAGTATTGGGGAAATATAGGTTCCAAACATAAATCACCTACACAAGCAAAGGGAAGAACAGAGGTAAAATATAGACTAAAGCACATGTGTCAAACACAAGGCCCGCGGGCCAAATCCGTCCCGCCAGGCCTTGCAATGTGGCCCGCACCACGCTGTCATCACTGCACTCCGCTGCGTTTCCATCACAATGACAGTTTATGACTGTTCAGTAAACCATTCGGCCCACGATTTAGGCTGGATTTTAGATTTTGGCCCCTTCTCTGATTGAGTTCGACACCCCTAGACTAAAGGAAGTATGAAGTGTGGGAGAGCTAAAAATTTTTAATAGACAATATGGAACCAAATCAATACATAATTTCAAAGAGGAAGATCATATTTAGTGCAGATATTAGAATACACTGGAAGTCTGGCTACATAATTCACAGGATAAGGCATACACCCTCAACCAATGACAATAGCTATGTGCTGTAGCCTCAGTTTGTAGTAATCATGGGTCTAGAAATCAAGGATTGGAAGTAGAATCAGCCCCTTGGAGAGAATTCATGTTGGTTCCCCTGTGGTTGAGCCCATCCTGAGAGAGGCCTGCAGAAAGGGCGTGCCCATGGGCACAGGAGGGCACTGGAGGACAGGCTTGGTCCCAGTCTTAAAGCCTCCTTAAACAGGCATGGCCCTCTCCACTTGAGACAGCCAAGCTCTTAGTCTCCCGTGCTGAGTTGGGTTGGGAAGTGTGGTAAGGAAGCGTCTGTGAGGTGTTTTCATCCACTGTGCTTCCCTCTGCAGAAACCTTTAGTCACCTTTGTGAGTTCTCTCCAGAAGGAAAAGGATGTCCACTGTGTGAGTCACACTGCTCCACCTCCCAGGCCACCAGTTCTCACGGGCCTGGAGGGAGTGTTCTGCTGAACACTGATCGCAGCCTCTGCTTTGTCTGCATAAGGAAGTTCTCATTCGAGAATACTGTCATCTGAAAATTTGGCTTCACCTTTACCTGTTCTTTATTTTTTATCATATGCAGGTAGAAAGATCAAATACTTTCTTAGGTGCCAAAGTTGTGCATATTTCTGTATATTATCAACCAAGTTAATATTAGACTGTAATAAAAAATAAAAGCATTTATGTGAACGAAGGAGTTGTAGCCCGGGAGACGATTCAGTAACTTAAATTATGCTCCACCAACACCAAGAGGAGGCTGTCTTTTAGAGAGAAAGTTTCTGCCCGGGTTCCCAATTTTATGTCAATGAAGTTTACAAATTGCACAGTTCTGATTGGGTCCAAATAGTGCTCGGATTGGTTGGTATAGATGCAAATGAGGACATCATTGGTATGGTTCTGACTGGGCAGGACAGGTCTCAATTCATGGGTAATGGTAAAAGGAGAGATGTGCCAATGGATCAACGTTAGCTGGTGCTCAAGTTCAAAGTGAAGAGTATGTCCTCCCGGATTGAACACAAATACAAAAGCTGGCCCTGTGCTCTCCTCACCTCTACTGAACAAAATTCTGTCCCACCTCAAGGCTCCTCTCCTGGCCCTGTGCTCTCCTCCCCTCTAATGAAATTCTGTCCCATCTCAAGGCACCTCTCCTTAGAGGGATGAATGCCTGTCCGCTGTTATATCCTGTGGGAAGACACACTGCTCAGTAGCAGCGATTTCCTTTGTAAAGTCCCCCTCCCCAGGCACCCACCTATGTGAGAAGTAGCAGAGGCGTCAAGGAAAGAGAAAAGGAGGGAAGAATGGCCTGTGAGACAGGCAGGTTTGGGCGGAAGTGAAGGGCCCGAGCTGCACTGACTGCAGTAGTCACCCAAAGGCCCAGGAGCAACTCCCATGGCTTCACTGCTGGAGGCTGAGGGGGGCAAGACCAAACTCATCGGGTGGAATAGGGCAATGTGAAGTCTATGTGCTGCAGGCAAAGCTGGAGAATAGTGGGAGAGCACCTGTCCCACCATCGTTACTGAGTTTTGATACCAAGCACTTCCCCACAGGACGTCCATGTTCCTGTCAGACATAGTCTCTAGCAAGGAAGGCTCTCTCACACTGCCTTGGGTAAGGCAATCTTCCATTTCTGGGTCTGGAAAGTGGGTACCAGGGGCTTGTTATTTTGTTATAATTGGCACATAGGGACTTTCACACTATTTTCTGTATGTGCGCTATTAATTATAAGTTTTTCAGACTGGAAAAGTCACAGAACAGCAGCATTAAAAAAAAAAAAAAAGGTAGCAGAAATAAAAACACTGCATTTGTAATAGAATCATTTAACCTGTAGCTGATGTTTCAGATTGGACTTTTAAATCCTGGTAAGGGGAAGAGGTGAACCAAAGGACTTGTATGCATGCATATAAGCACACCAATGGACACAAGACACTGGGTGTGTGGGATGAGGGCATGCGACAGGAGGCATGGGAGTCTGGGAGAAGGTCATTGGGGGAAACAAAGGAGATATATGTACTAATGTATATAATACTTTAAACAATAAAATTTTAAAGACAAAAAAATATATGTATACAAAGGAAATTACATTTTAATATACAGTTGAATTGCATGAGTCCACTTACACACAAATATTTTTAAAGGTAACTTTATTGAAATATAACATACAAAATACTGCAAATATTTAGGGTATACAATTTAATGGGTTTGGACATGTGAAAACACTCATGAAACTATTACCATAATCAAGGTAATAGACATATTCAACACCTCCCAAAGTTTCCTCATGTCTCTTTTGTGTGTGGGGGAGAAGACCACTTAACATGAGATTTACCCTCTTAAACTTTGAAGTGGACAATTCTATATTGTAAACTATAGGCACTATGTTGTACGGCAGAGCTCTAGAAATTACTCATCTAACATAACTAAACTTAATTCCCATTGAACAATAACTCTCCAAATGCCCAACCTCTGGAAACCCACTATTGTATTATCTGCTTCTGAGTTTGAACATTTTAGTAGTTTTTAAATAAATATATAGTTAGCTCTCTATATCCCCATTTCACATCTGCAGATTCAACCAAAACACCATTTTCAATCCATGGGCCAACTGTATGCATTAATCTTTGCCAATTTATATAAGGGACTTATGCATCTATGGATTTTGGTACTTAGTGGGGGTCCTGGCACCAATCTCCTCCAGATGCTGAAGTACAACTAGAGTTAAGTTTTTGAGGAGTCCAAAGTTATAAGAACTATATCAGGCAATCTTGACCTAGATTTTTAACTGTGCAAGGTGGGTGTCAGTGCCTCTAACATTCACAGTGTTCAGTTGTATAGCATTTAGGAAAAAAAATAATTTTAGGAAATACATGACTATGGCATTTCTAGGAAGATATCTAACAATAAATGTGCCAAACCTTTATATAGAAAAATCTATAAAACTTTACTGAGATACATTAAAGAATGCCTAAATAAATGCAGATACTGAGTTGATGGCCTAAAAGATTTAATGACATAAAGATGTTGACTCTACCAGTACTAATTCAATTAAATTCCAGGGATACCAGAATGATTTTGTGTGTGTGTGTGTGTGTGTGTGTGTGTGTGTGTGTGTGTGTGGAGTTCTGCAAGCTTACTGTTAAACGCATATGAAGAAATAAAAGGCACAGTTCTGGAAAATGGTGCTCAATGGTTAGAGTGTTGGCCCACCCACCAAAGGGTAATGTGTTCAATTCCTGGTTGGTCAAGGGCACATACCTGGTTTGCAGGTTTGATCCCAGCCCGTTAGGGGCTCATGCAGGAGGCAACCAATTGATGTGTCTCTCACATAGATGTTTCTCTTTCTCCATCCCCATCACTCTATCCCTTCTACTCTAAATATCAATGGAAAAATGCTCTCAGGTGAAAAATATCCTCAGGTGAGGATTAATGAAAAAAATAATTAACTACAGATAGTCATTTCAAGGGAAACAGTAGCAGCATTGCAGAGGGGTACAGCTGGGCCTTAATCCCTGACCAGGACCCACAGTTCAAGGGTCTCTGTGCAGCACAGAACTTTGCCATTGTTGGGAGAGAGGGAAACTGCTGAGCAAAGGTAGTGACAGCAGAGAGGAGTAGAGTCACCTCATGGAAAACCAGCTAATTTGTTGTCTGAAGTCCAATGCCAGCCCCAATCTGGGTCCACACTCTGAGTAGTGAAGCCCAACAATGAGTCTGAGGTCTATGAGGTGGAGACCAGGACTCGGTGGCAGTTCTACCAGCCCCAGCTGCCCTGGAGCCTGCCAAGTTGAGTTTGGAAGCCTTTCAGGGCTACTATGTGAAGCACCTTAGCAACCAGGAGATGCCCAAAGAGTTACCTTTAGAATCAAACCCTTCTGACCACCCAAAGGCAAGCACAATTTTTCTGAACAAATCTGAAATGGATGAGCAAGAAACTACTTAAATCATGTATTTCCAGTGTGCCTTACTAAAAAGTATAGCTAACTCACGCTCAACAATATTCCTACATGACAGCACAATCAGCCAGCCTAATTTTAGAACCATAGTCCAATATGTGACCTTAGAAATACATTGCCTCCTCAAAAACAGAGATGGGTTGCTTTTTGGCCTTTTGTCTAAGATGAAGCATAGATATCTGTTCTTATCAGTTTAACATCTGACCCATTCTCTATCTGAATGGATTTGGGGAGGAGAGAGATAGAATCGGAGCTTGTTCCCTCCATGCTGTGCATCCACCTGGCCAGGAATGGTGCAATGCCCTCAGGAACAAAAAAGAAGAATGGAAAAGAACAGAGCTGGAAGTCGATATGATGTATTTGATGAAAGAACACACCCATTCATATGAGAAATTATTCCAGAGGATACTTTAAGCATAATCCTAAACCCAAATCTATATATAGAATATTTTCATGTTGTTTTCAGAGCCACACAGCTAACAGCTAATTTTGCAATGGACTGATTTACTTGGAAAGGCATTTGAGTTACGCCAAGATTGACATTTGCCCCACTATCTGGAAAAGGATTCCTTTGGGAGCCATTATTCTTGCCTACAAGTTTTGGGACAATCGGGATATATGGAAGGTGGACTGCTGCCAGGTCCTCAAGGACATAATTGCAGATGGAGACATAAATTTTGCCTACAAAACAAAGCCTGGTGGAGAAGACCCGCCTGCACCAGATAATCCCAGGAATTAATCACTCCAAGAACAAGTATAATTTCTAGGTGATCATCACTTCAAAATTAACCATTAGTCCTAGCCATGGGGGGAAAAAAAACACATTCAGTAAGCAGGCAGGTCAGAGTACACCTCTGTGAAACTGCAGAGGTCCCAACTGGGCCAAGTGAGGTGCTCTATGGCAAACTGCCTGCTTCTGAAGAAGAAAGGGTTAGTTAGAGACAGTCCAGGTGAAATACTAATTGTTACTTAGACGGTAGAAGCAGAAAGAACTTCAGGCCTAAATAAGCACCAGAGGCACACCAGATAGCCTCTGTGATGGGAGTATGTTCACCTATTCCACTTAAGGACAGACCTCAGTTTCTTTCAGGTCAGCTGTGCGAGCCAGGTGAGGCATGCACTCCCTGGGATTATGTGCTGGTGGATATATTTGATAAAGGGAACACATTCTTTACACAAGAAATTATTCCAGAGGATACTTTAAATTTATGTCACTTAGGGCCACCCCAAGCAGAAGCTTCTCATTAAACCTCTGAATTTTCCTTCATATTAGAGATCCAAAAATGGCTGAAAAGTATTATCAAGATGTGAAGAAAGTAACACAGAAACTAGATGGACTGTAAGGGAAGTTAATAGTTTAAAAAAAAAAAACCCCACAGAGTTTTCCTTCATCTCAGTCAGAATAAATTTGCAGAAGTTCACAGATTTTTCACAGAAATTTTAAGGATTGACCCAACAAATGCAGTGGCCAACAATGCCGCCATGTGTCAGCTTCACATTAGCAAACTCAGTAACTCCCTGGGGATAGCTTAAGGCACCAAGTACTCAAAAAATTAAAAATATCAGAGAACACATTGAAGCCCCATCAGTGTGATTCAATGGTTGAATGTCGACCCATCCACCAAGAGGTCACTGGTTTGATTCCTGGTCAGGGCATATGCCCCAGTTGTAGGATCGATCCCCAATAGAGGGAATGCAGGAGGTGGCCAATAGATTTCTTTCTCCCTTCTCCCTCTTCCTTCTTCTCTCTAAAATTTAAAAACCAACTTTTTTAAAAATCTGGAAATGAATATAAACCATTCTTACTCTGTACCTGAGTGTCTAGAGTATTTATAAATATGGAAAGGAGGTATCAAAAAAATAAGTAATCATTTTTATCAACATGTAACATTGCTAAAAAGGTATTTAAAGGGCTATCTATGGCTTTAAATACTTATATTAAAAGGCACAGACTGAAAATTAATGAGATTTCTAACTTAAGAATAAGACACCTGATTGAAAAATAAGCAATCCCAAACAATGGGGTAGACAGCACTACGGTAGCCACCGTACACAGGGAGCTGCTAGGCCACCAAGACTTCCTACTCTGCCCCCTTCGCTGACTCTGCTAGAGCCATCCACAAGCTCCGTAGGAAAAGAAACAGTTGAAATATATTGAGTTAACTTATCTCTCCAATATAGCTTGCATCAAGAAATGAAGAAAATGGTGAAATAGAAAAAGAGTTGACCAGATGTAAGGAACCCTTAAAAATCATAAAAAGGAAATTAAATGAATGCAAAAATGAAGAGGTGAGTTTCCCTAGAGATTTAAAAGCAAATATAATTGAAATGGAGATTCAGGCTAATGTGTTAAAACAGAAGTCACAGCATTATCTCAGGAAGCTCCAGAGCAGTTAAAAGAGAATCATGATGCTTCAATAAGTAGTAGTTTGACCTCAGAATTAAAGATCTGGTATCTTAACTCTCCAAAATGACAACTCAAGATGGTAAATTGGAAAAATATAAGCAACTCTACATAGAAGTAACAGAATATAGAAAGTCATTGGCAAATAAACTACATGAGACTAACAAGAGGCTAGCAGAGGACAGAACCAAACTTCTCCTGCAGAAGCACCAAAACAAATCTTTACTCAGCACTCCTAATGCGAGGCCAGTCCTGGAGACACCTTTTGTTTGGAAATGCTAGTAATAGTTTTGTACCCAATAGAAATTGTACTCCATGAGAAAACTTGGTGATTCCTACCTCAAAAAAAAAAAAAAAAAAAAAAGTTTTTAAGAATTAAACTTTTTTTTTTTTTAAGCAATCCCACATTTGCAACAGTTATAAAATTTCTCTCTCTCCCACTCTGAACTTCCTTATTCAAGGGTGAAATCCCAGCAGAAGATTTCCCCAGGCTGAAGATACTCACATGTGAGATCAACAGGGCTTTCCCACATGCTCCATTCCTAGGGCTTCTCTTCACTGTGAGTTCTCACATGCTCCTATGGCATAAGTGACTACTAAAGTTTCCCACAATCATCTGTGGTACATCTCTCCTCTGTGTGAACCCTTCTGTGAGCAGTCAGGTTAGAGTTCATAATGAAGGTTTTTCCACAGTCACAGAATTGGTAGGGCATCTCCCTAATATGGGTTCTCATGTGTACCATGGGATGGAACTGCCATCACTGCTCAGATAGTTTCTCCCCAGTCTGGTCACTGCTCCTAGTGAAGGCCTCTGTGCAATCACAGCATTCATACAGTTTCTCCCAAGTGTGTGTACCCTCTGGTATATGACAGCTTGAGCTAGATCTGAAGAATTTCCCACACTGGTTAATACTTCTACAGTTTTTCTACAGTGTGAGTTCCCAAGTGTGTCCTAAAGGATGAAGCTTTCCCATACTGAAAACATTTATGTGGTTTCTTGCCAGCATGAGATTGAACATAGATTTTAAGGAGAGAAGGATAACAACATTTTTTACATTCATTGCATTTCTCGCTGGTGTAATTTCTCTTGGGGGGACAAAAGGTCAATTTCTTCTGATGACTTTTCCACATAGAGTACATTCATGGAGTTTCTCTCCAGGTTGTGTTGATACCTATTAGTTAAGGGATAGAGGTAAATAAAGGCTTTCTCACTTTTATTGCACTCACAAGGATTCTTCCCCAGAGAAAATCTGAAGTGTCAAGAAAGAAAGAAAAAAAAAAAAACAATTAGAAGTTGGTACCATTTTCAAGCATGCCTACTGCTTCACCCTCTTTGAACTCTTTCAAATTAATATGAATACTCTGCCACAAGGTTCTTTCACAGTCATGACATTCATATGGCTTATTATGTACAGACTTTTTTTCTGGTATTGAAACAAAAACTGTATTACATGTTAATATTCACTATCTGAGTCATATTTGTGGATATGCTTACTTGTGAGCATCCCATATGAATAAATATTGAAGTTGTATAGAATGTTCCCCAAACACATAACTCAGTGACACTTCTAAGAAATGACTTCTCTTGGGTGAAAGTAACTGGCCCCAACTATCTCTCCTTATGGCTATACTGTTCTTCTACCTGAAGGCAATCCCAGACTTCCACTGCAGCAAACCAGCAATGGGCCATGGACAGCCTTTCCCTTTTCCTGCTAGTAGATGGGTTGCTTTGCAGTAGTCTCTTTGGTTTTAAGTCTAAGACTTCTCCTCTGAAATTAATAGGGAGGGAAAACCTAAGTTCTTAAAAAAAATTAATGATATAGAGGTAATTTTTTAAAATAAGCTAGCCCTGTCAGCATGACTCAGTGATTGAGTATCAACCTATGAACCAGAAGGTCACAGTTCAATTCCCAGTCAGGGCACATGCCTGTGTTGTGGGCTTGATCCACAATGTAGGGGGGCATGCAGGAGGCAGCCAATCAATGTTTCTCTCTCATCATTGATGCTTCTATCTCTCTCTCCCTTCCTCTCTGAAATCAATAAAAATATTTTTTAAAAGACCTAGGTACATACTAATTTTTTTTCCAGATAGTGACCCTAAGCATGAGAAGTTAATATGACAGGGAAGAATAGACAAGCAGTTAAAGGCAGACTTAAAGGATTTTTAGTAATGTGAAGAACTGACAATGACAGGAACAAGAAGTGGAAAATGGCAGGTGACTTGCTAAGAAATACTTTCGTCAAAAATTAGATGGGAGCTAATCATCTGGTAGAGGATACTATCAGGCAAGTGACGTTTGGGAATGGGGGAAAATGGACAAACAAGTAGGCAAGGCTATATTCAAGTAACACTTCATTTACAAGGTTGGAAATGTTTGGAAACAGGAAACAGGAGAAATCTTTCCCTGAGCAAAAGAAAAGCAAGAGAGAAAAGAGAGGAGGAAAGAAAGGAAAGAAGTTGGTATAGAATGTTCTATACCAAGATCATTCTATACCAAGTGGGCTGAGATGATCTCTCAAGCAAAATAACATGTTAGAAAGTCCTTAAAGGGGCTCCTTTCACCTAGGGGTGTTGGAGAATTCTCTTCTCCTTGTTCCTCAGAAACTCCTGCTCAGCATGGGTAAGCACATTGGACTTAGAGAAATTATACACTGCACATATAGGAGGAATTGAAGGCGTGAACAGGGAACTCCCCCCAGAGCCAACATTTTCAGGACACGGCCATGTGTGACCCCATGAGCAGTGGTTGATGGTACCCAGGACCCAAAATTCAAACTAGTAATGTCACACCCTCCAGGAATTGGGGATCCTCAGATCCAAGCACAGACACATTCTTCAGGAGAACTAAGCTTCTTATCATGAAGAGAATAAAGTCATCATAAAGGGGGAATCTTCCTTCTCAAAAGAAAGCATTAGATTAGGGATTGGAGACTACAGCCCAAAGGTTAGCCACCTATTTTTATAAATAATTTTATTGGAACTCACTCCTGTCTATTTCTGCAAGTCCCACCTGTGGCTGCTTTGGCACTACCTTGGCAGTGTTAAGCAGTTTCAACAAAGATCCTATGGGCCACTAAACTGAAAATACTTCTTCTCTGGCTCTTTAAGGAAAAGTGTACCTGCCCTGCTCTACACTGTCACTCCTCAAAGTGTTAGTCACATATCTTTATTCACCATTCTCTTCCCAAGACCAAGAATCATTCCCGGGTCATATCAGGTACTTAAACATTTATAAAAGTCTAACAATGAAGACATAAGGCTGACCTTATATAGGCGAGACTCCTATAGTTCTCCAGCTCCACGTCTCTGGCATTTTCTGAGCAGTGCCTATCAACAAATGGATGGATAAATAAAATGTATATAACTCTGTTGATGCAAAGAACGTCCTAGCCTGCAGGGAATTTTTGTGAGACTTTATCTGAGCCAAACTGACAATGCATGCTAAAAAAACAAGATCTCAAATGCTCCACAGAATAACAGTTTTACAGCTTCTTTTATGAAATGTAAAATAAAGGACTGTGAAGAAGATTACATGGAGAGGGGAAAAGTAAGGCAGGGATTGCTATACAGATAATTAACAAAATTATGTTCTTTTTTGAGGGTGGTTATGTCTTATTTAAAAACTATGTTAATCTCATGCACAGAAACAATGGATAGACTTTGAATAAAGCAAATATAACCCTTTTTCTAAAATGTTATAGGTCTGGGGTGTGGTTATTCACTATGACCTGTCCATCTATCTATCCATCATCTTTCTGCACAGGTAGAAGGGTGTCTCTTGGCTACAATCCTGTGAATTGCTGCTTGAAGATATAGAAGTAACATTTTTGTAGACATAAATCCTAATTTTCCAGCATGGATGAACTTTGAAAATATTATGCTAAGTGAAATAAGTTACACACAAAAGGATAAATATTATATAATTCTACTTATAGGAGGTACCTACAACTATCAAATTCATAGAGAAATAACATAGAATAGAGGTTACCAAGAATAGGAAATTAGGGTTTGGGGGAGTTTTTGTTTAATGGATACAGTTTCAGTTGGGAAAATTAAAAAGTTCTGGAGATGGGTAGTGGTGATGGTTACATGGCAATGTTAATGTACTTCATACCACTGAAAAGTACCCTCAGAAAGGGTTAAAATGTAATTTTTACGTTGTATTTTGCCACACACACACACACACACACACACACACAAATGGCTGCAAGGCCATATACTATTAGTAACACAAATATCTCTGGAAAAAAACAAAACACTGTTTTTGTTGTTTTAAAATGTGTTTTTATTGACTTCAAAGAAAGGAAGGTAGAGAAACATCAATGATGAGAATTATCAATCAGCTGCTTCCTGCATGCCCCCCACTGGTGATCAAGCCCACAACCCAGGCAGATGTCTTAACCAGAAATCAAACTGTGACCTCCTAGTTCATGGGTTGATGCTCAACCATACCAGCTAGGCAAGACACAATGTTTTATGTACATTTGGCAGAATGATGTGAGAGGAAACTTTGATATTTTAATCTATAGTTTCCCTAATTATTTAAATGTTAAAGAACAACAACAGCAACAAAAACATATCCAAGTATTAAACTGTCAAGTACTATGAACAAAAAGGAATTTCACAGAAAGTAACCTCTTAGGGTAATCTGATCATAAATTCCTAACTGGTAAGATCATGGTGAGTAGTCATGCCCCGCACCAGTAACTTTTTAGTAAAAGATTTACCTTGAGCCTAGCCAGTTTGTCTCAGTGGATAGAGCATCAGCCTGCAGACCAAAAGGTGTCAGGTTCGATTCCAGTCAAGGGCGCATGTCTGGATTTCTGTCCAACGTTCAACAGGCAGCCAATCAATGATTCTCTCTCATCATTGATGTTTCTATCTCTCTCTTCCTCTTCCTTCCTCTCTGAAATCAATAAAAAATATATTTAAAAAAAAAAAGATTTACTTGGCCTTAAGCAAGCTCTGTCCATTTTTCTTGTGCATCTACATTAACACACCTCTGAAATACCAGAAGTCATGCCCTTGAAGGAGGTATTAACCCTCAAGACAGCACACAATCTTGTTAACTATCCTAAATTAAATCCTGACATCGCTTTCCCCAATCTTCCTCAGTCCCCTCCTCAATTTAAAATGCATTAAAAAAAATCCTGCAAAACTGGCTCCTCCAAGCCCAGACAAGTAGCAGCCATCTGAAGATTGCTTTGCAGCTCTGTGGAGTGGAGCCCTGCACAGCTGATTCCCCACAGTGGTTGGAGGTCAGTGGCTGTAGGCAGTCCTTGCAGCTGATCAGCCTGAGAGTAACTCCTTCTTGTTGATGTGTCAACAGCGATCCAGGTTCAACTACAAGAAGAGGGTATGCACAGCTGACATGGGGCAGGGAAAGGTGCACATTGAATAACCAGATGGGGTGACTGGGGAAGCTATGACATTGGACCTCACAGGACACCTACTCCATTAGGCCACTCTACCTAGCCTAGGAGATGTACCAGCTCTACCTCATACATAGAAAACAACACTTGAACTGCCAAAGAAAATGAGAAAAAGAAATGTGTCCAAAGTGAAAGAAGAGAGTAAAACTCTAGAAAACATACTAAACAAAATGGAAACAAGCAATCTACTAGATGCAGAGTTCAAAACACTAGTTATACTAGTAAGAATGCTTGCTGAACTTAGTAAGAACCTCAACCGCATAAAAAAGGACTAATCAGAAATGAAGAGTAATTCACAAGGGCCATAGCCAGTGTCACTAAGTGGTTAGAGCCTCAGTCCATGCACTAAAGGGTCACAGGTTCGATTCCTGGTCAAGGGCACATACCTGGATTGCAGGTTTACTTCCCATCCCCAGTTGGGGTGCATGAGGCAACCAGACAATGTAAAATCTCACATAAATGTTTCTCTCTCTTTCTCTTGCTCTTTCCTTCCTTCCTTCCTTTCTTCCTTCCTTTCTTCTTTCTTTCTTTCCTTCCTTCCCACTCTCTGTCTGAAAAGCAATGGGAAAAAATAACAAAAGAAAAGGACTTTACAGGGAATCAACAGAAGAGTAGATGAATTAGAGAATCAAATCTGCAATTTGTAATATAAGGAAGCAAAAAAAAACACCCAATAAGAACAGCAAAAGAAAAAAAGAATACAAAAATATGAAAACAGTGTAAGGAGCCTCTGGAACAACTTCAAGTATACCAATATTTTCATCATGGGTGTGCTGGAAAGTGAAGAGAGAGCAAGATTTGAAAATCTATTTGAAAAATAATCACAGAAAACTTCTCTAAGTTTTGGTGAAGAAAATAGATATACAAGTACAGGAAGCACGGAGTCCCAAACAAGATGAATCCAAAGAGGCCAACACCAAAACACATCACAATTAAAATGCAAAAGACCAAAGACAAAGAGAGAATCTTAAAAGCAGTAAGAGAAAAGCAGTTGTTACTTCCAAGGGGGCTCCCATAAAATTGTCAGCTGATTTCTCAACAGAAACTTTGCAGGCTATAAGGAATTAGCAAGAAATACTCAAACTGATGAAAAGCAGGACCTACAAACAAGATTACCCAGCAAAGCTAATTTTTACCATTGAAGAACAGATAAAGAACTTCCCAGACAAGGAAAAGCTAGAGTTCATCACCATCAAACCAGTATTATATGAAATGTTAAAACGTCTTCTTTAAGAATAATAAGAAGAAATATTTTAAAATATGAACAAGCCCAACCAGTTTGGGTCAGTTTTTGAGTTTTGACCCATAAACCAGGAGGTGATGGTTCTATTTTCAGTCAGGGCAGATACCTGGATTGTGCAATAAGGAGTGTGCAGAAGGTAGCCGATGATAACTCTCTCTCTCATTATTGATATTTTTATTTCTCTCTCCCTCTCCCTTCCTCTATGAAATCAATTAAACTATTTTAAAAGAATCACAACTATATAAAAATATATGAACAATAGGGGGAGAAAAACCAAGATGGCGGCATAGGTAAATGCCTAACTGAAGCCTCACACAACAATTTCAAAAAAATACAACTAAAATACAAAATGGACATTATCCAGAACTACAGGAAAGTTGACTGTCTGGAAATTCTACAACTAGAAGGAAAGAGAAAACCAAAAGGAAAATCAGAGGAGCTGTAAAAGCCTAAGGTATGGAGACACGGTGCGCACGGAGAGAGGACAGAGCCAGAGAGGAGGGGAGGCTGAGTGCCTGGCTGGCGTTCCCTAGCAGGAAGGAGATAAAAGCTCTGGACTGTGCTGAACCCCAGTTCTGACAGCACTTAACCCCAGTTCTGTGTGAGACACTGGGGACCCAGGCTCATATGGAGGGAGTCTGAGCTATAAGGCAGAAACTCAGGGGAGCAGCGAAAGGCAGTCTGGGAGGTGCGCACATTGCACACAGAGGATGGACTGTTGACTCTGCTGCCAGATTGTCCTAGCGGGAAGGAGACAAAAGCTCCGGACTGTGCTAAGCCCCAGTTCCGACTGCACTGAACCCCAGTTCTAGGCCAGACCCTGGGGACCCAGGCTCATACAGAAGGAGTCTGGGCTGTAAGGTGGAAACTCAGGGGAGCGGCAAAAGGAAGTCCCAGAGGCATGCACATTGCATGCAGAAAATGGACTGTTGATGCTGGATTGCCATAGCAGGAAGGAGACAAAAGCTCCAGACTGCTCTGAACCCCACTTCCAACCCCACTTCTAACTGAACTGAACCCCAGTTCTGGGCTCATTGGGGGAGAGCTAAACTGTTTGGTAGCAGGCAAACTCAAGGGCACCTTTCTCTCAGAGGTGCTTGCACTGAATACCACAGGACACTGAGGAACACTGAGACTCAGGAACCACATAGGGCGGGGCTGACAGGAAGCCAATGCTGTAGGCTCCACCCTGAAATCTGCCCCATCCAAGCTGAGCACAGAGACTTTTGAAATTTTCCAAGTCTAGTTGAATAAGGCTGTCTCCTGGCATAGACACAGCTGATCCTCACAGCCAATTGGCCTGAAGGTCAGTTCCTCCCAGTGATACCAACAACAATCTAGACTTAACTACAACAAAGCTGTACACACAGTCCACAAAAGGGGGCACCAAGAGTGACCATCTCAGGTAACTGGGAGACTGACCCACTGAACCATATAGGACACCTTAGAACACAAAGCCACCCTACCAACTCAGGAAAGCAGCAAAAATGCCGAGACAAGGAAACAGAACACAAATGAAAGATGAAGGACAAAAACCGATTGGATATAGAGTTCAAACCCACACTTATAAGGTTTTTCAAGAATTTCCTAGAAAGGGCCGATAAAATAAATGAGACCTATGAGGATATGAAAAGGGATCAACTAGAAAGAATAAGGGATCAACTAGAAATAAAGAATTCATTGTCTGAAATAAAAAATATTATACAGAGTCCTAAAATCAGAATGGAAGATCGCAAGAATCAAGTCAAAGATTTGGAACATAAAGAGCCAGAAGACACTCCTCCGCAGAAGCAAGAAAACAAGAGAATCCAGAAAGTTGAAGATAATGTAAGAAGCCTCTGGGACAACTTCAAGCGAACCAACATCAGAATTATGGGGGTCCCAGAAGAAGAGAGAGAGCAAGATACCGAAAACATACTGGAAGAAATAGTGACAGAAAACTTCTCCCACTTGGTGAAAGAATTAGACTTACAAGTCCAGGAAGCGCACAGAACCCCAAACAAAAGGAATCCAAAGAGGACCACACCAAGACACATCGTAATTAAAATTCCAAGAGCAAAAGACAAAGAGAGAATATTAAAAGGCAGCAAGAGAAAAGCAGGTAGTTACCTATAAAGGAGCACCCATACAATTGTCAGCTGATTTCTCAACAGAAATCATGCAGGCCAGACGGGAATGGCAAGAAATATTCAAGGTGATAAATAGCAAGAACCTGCAGCCAAAAATACTCTACCTAGCAAAGCTATCACTCAGAATCTAAGGCCAGATAAAGAGCTTCACAAATTAAAAAAAGCTAAAGGAGTTCATCACCACCAAACCAGAATTATATGAATTGCTGAAGGGGGTTCTTTAGGAAGAGGAAGAAAATAAAGATAAAAATTATGAACAACAAATAGGTAACTATCAACAAGTGAATCTAAAAACCAAGGGAATTAAAAAATCTAATGAACAATATTAACTGGTGAATATAATAGAATCAGAGGTATGGAAGGGGAGTGAACTGACGATTATCAGGGAAAAGGGGAGTTGGGGTGCAGGAAGAGACTGAACATAAACTGTGCACCTATGGATGAGGACAATGGGAGGTGGGGAAAGGGCAGAGGGTGGGGTGGGAACCTGATGGAGGGGAGTAATAGAGGGGGGGGAATTAGGAACATTTGTAATAATATGAACAATAAAGATTTATTTTTTAAAAATAAGTAAATTTAAATATATATATGAACAAAAAATGACAATACATGTCCATCAACAACTGAATCTTAAAAAAAAACAACACACACACACACACACAAATGAAACAGACTCAGATACAAAGAACATTTTGATAATTGCCTTATAGGAGGGAGGGATGGGTGAAAAAGGTGAAGGGATTAAGAGGTACAAATTAGTTATTACAGAAGTCATGGGGATGTAAAGTACAGCATAGGGAATATAGTCAGTAATATTCTCATAACTATGTATGGTGCCAGATGGGTGTGAGGTTTATCAGGATGATCACTTAGTAAGTTATGTAATGTCTAATCACTTGAGTGTGAAACTCATATAATAATATGCCAACTGTAACTGAAAAATTAAAAAATGATTTAAAAATAAAAGTTTGAAAGTTGATCAAGAAAAACAACACCTACAAAAGGTATCCTCCTGGGCATTTGAGATATTGCAACCTGGCATGTGTCCTCAGTTTGGCTCAAATAGACTCTCAAAAATTCTCTACACTTTTGGGCATTTCTTATAATGACACCCTGTTATAATGACACCCTCTTCTTCCCTTATAGAAAAGATATCCAGGCCCAAATATAATCTTTTATTTTCTTTTGCCAATAGCTCCCCTTCTCCACCCTCCTAGGACCCTTACTTGCTATATGGGATGCAGCCTGACTCATGAATCAATTAAGCCAAATTAGATCTTCAAATTTACTTGTTCAATTTTATTTTTTAATATTTATTGTTGGAAGTATTGCCGGGACCGGTTTGGCTCGATGGATAGAGCATCGGCTTGGGGACTGAAGGGACCCGGGTTCGATTCCGGTCAAGGGCATGTACCTTGGTTGCGGGCATATCCCCAGTAGGGGGTGTGCAAGAGGCAACTGATCAATGACTCTCTCTCATCGATGTTTCTAACTCTCTATCTCTCTCCCTTCCTCTCTGTACAAAATCAATAAAATATATTAAAAAAAAAAAGTATTGCATATGTTCCCTTTTCCCACTGTTGACCCTTTTTGCCCACCTCTACCCAACCCCCCAATTTGGTTTTTGAACAAAACAAAAATAATGTATAATATATAGCCTCACCTCTATCCATGGCTAATCCCACTGATCAAGATGACTTTTATCTTCTGGCTGGTGTGGCTCAGTTGGTTAAGCATCCCCTCATGCACCAAAAGGTCACAAGTTCATTTCCTGGTTAGGGCACATGCCCAGGTTTCAGGTTCAGATGTTTCTCTCTCACATCCATGTTTCTCTCTCTCCCTTCCTCTAAGAAAAAAAAAGTCAATAAAAAAATGTTTTTAACATGACTTTTGCCACCTCACTTATACACACACACACACACACACACACACACACTCATGCATGCGTGTGTGTACACCCCAAGTGCCTTCCACTTAGAGTCCTGGTGACAACATTCTCCAGACCTGAGTGCAGACTCATTTTTTGTTTACTTTCCACCTCTCCAACCAAAAGAAGAGCTTTTAAAACCAAAATCTATAGTCCTGTGTTCATATACATTATCTTTAGAAGTCATGAGACACACATATTATTGTAAGTTACATGTAATGTGCCTAAGTTATTGTGGCTTTCATTGTTACTGAACAGAAAGTTTGTCCACCAGAGCCAAACACTAAACACAAGAAAATTGCAGTAGAGGTATATTGACTCTTTTATTATGAATGGTGCCATCCAAGAGAATGGGAAACTAATGCTCAAAATCCTGAACTCCTCGATGGTTTACAGACAAGAGATTTTATAGAACAAAATTATGAGTCATCTTTAAGTGAAGTTTGGGGGACCTGTGTCTTGCTGATGGGTCAAGAGAGAGGTAAGAAAATAACTTTTTTTTTTTTTTTTTTTTTTTTTTTTTAGTAAATTTTAATTTGAGGTCTAAGGTCAGCTTCAGAGTCCCTCCATCTAGTTTTATGGGAATATGGCCAGGAGTTGTTCTGCTTTAGGCCTCAGGAGCTGAAACTCAGGCCATGATGTTAACTTTAGCTTAACAGAAAGCTGTACCTTGGGGTTTAGCTAAGGCATGGCCATTGTTCCTAGCTGTGTTAGGGGGTTAATGACTAGTAAGGGAAAGAGCTGTTACAGTCCACGCAGTGAAGACACTGAATAGAGCAAACTCATAATTAAATCATGACACTTAGTTTCATTGTCACCTCGTCCTGGAAGATGCCATTGTTCTCCAGACTGGTTCCTCGGCCTCCTTGTAACTCTGTGCCTAATAGTTAATGCTCCGTGAGGTCCACGGAATTCTCTTGGGGAGGAAAAAAAGCCTACAGGGCTGATTATGCCCCTTCCCCACTTAAGAACTTCTAGAATGCCTCCTATAGGATACAGCAAAAAGCCCAACTCCCAACCTCAACACCCAGTGTCCTCCCTGCAGCCAAAGGCAGGTTCATGTAAAAGCAAGGGTGGAATCAGCAAGGCAGAGCAACCAAGATCATTAACAGAACATTAATTATTAGCACGGCTGTTGCCTATGAAACCCTTTCCAGACCATCAGGCACCAAAACCATCCCTAATCCCTGGCTCTTCAGCTTCCAGAGAAAAGGGGACTTGGGGGAAGGAACTGGTTTCCGGCCGGGAGTGGGGCTCTGAGGTCTTCCCCTGGAACACCACCCTAAGCCAATGGTGGGCAAACTCATTAGTCAGCAGAGCCAAATATCAACAGTACAATGATTGAAATTTCTTTTGAGAGCCGAAAACCGACTTCTGCGCATGGGCCATACAGTTTCAATCACACTGTACGTGGTATTTTGTGGAAGAGTCACACTCGAGGGGCCAAAGAGCCGCATGTGGCTCACGAGCCATGGTTTGCCGACCATTGCCCTAAGACGTTATCCTTTTCGTCACTGCAAAACTCCCCCCAGCCTTTCCCAGCCAGAACTAACCCACAGCTGGCCCGTCAACCTCCAGGACCTGCTCCCAATTCTCAGGTGTCCTCCCCGGGAATCTTCCAAGAGGCCTGATGACATGTTCTCCACCTGGCCTTCTCCATCCAAAGGTTCTCTGCTTTCCCTCCATTAGGGACCCAATTTGCATCATTAGGTAAAGCCCAGCTGCTAAGGAGATGTGGAAGGAACACTGGAACCCTCAGGGCCAAATCCGGTTGGGTGTGATTTCCCCACGTTGGAGATGGAGGAGAAACTCAGCCCTGCTGGTCCATTTGAAAAGGACACCCTCTAGGTGCACTGGGCAGGGTGGAGGGGCTGGGGGCTCAGGAGAGCCGTGGAGTGGCTGCAAAATCACCCATAGACCTGACCCTTTAAGCACACACACACCAGACAGCTGACACCTTTCCATGGAGGAAGTCTCCTGAGGAATTTATTTTCTGTCACTGGGCAGTGGAGTCTCTAGTTGCTCAACTTGTTTTCTAGACAGTGCAATTACAGCAGTGTATACTTTCGTCACCCTCCTCCCCCTATTTTCAGTCCGTCTCCATCTTTTCACAGACATCAGTTACTTTCCTGTGATGCTTCATTCTTCCCACCGCACTTGGCCCCCATCCCAGTAAATGGCCTACTGGGATGGAGACTTGGGGGTGCACTCCCACAGATCCAATCAAAGAATTGTTCAAAGGACCATTGTGTGCCCCCAGCCGGTTCGGCTCAGTGGATAGAGCGCAGGCCTGCGGACTGAAGGGTACCAGGTTCAATTCCGGCCAGGGGCATATGCCTGGGGTTGTGGGCTCGATCCCCAGTAGGGGGCATGCAGAAGGCAGCTGATCAATGATTCTCTCTCATCATTGATGTTTCTATCTCTCTCTCCCTCTCCCTTCCTCTCTGAAATCAATAAAAATATATATTTTTTTAAAAAGGACCATTGTGGGAAGGGTCCATAGCCAGTTTCCCCTTCTTCTCCCCCCCCCGCTCCCCCCCCCCGCCAATCCCTCCCTTTCTGACAGGAGCCCTCCTACATTTTGTCTTTCAAGGTCTCAGATTCAAAAGTCTCTTCCTCAGAGCCCTCCCACCCCATCTATTTTTCTCACTTTCCCTTGTTATACTATGAACTTGTCATTCTTGCCTGGCCCATGCAGCTCAGTGGGTTGAGCGCCATCCAATGCACTGGACGGTCGCTGGTTCAGTTCCCAGGAGCGGCACCTGCCTGGGTTGCGGGTTGGATCCAAGGTTTCTCTCCACATGGATGTTTGTCTCTCTGTCTCTCCCTCTCTCTTCTAACAGCAACATATCCTAGGGTGAGGATGTAAAAGAAAAAAGACACGGGCAAAGTGTGAGCAATATTATTTTTAGAAACAAGTTAACCTGTGCTGCTGAATTTCCTCCAGTTATTTCTCCTCCAATGTCTCACCTGACTTCTTAACCTCCCTGAGAAAAATAGCCCGATGGTCAAAACGCCTCTGGTGGAAGGTCCAAGTCCCTTTTCTGCTGCTAATGCTAGAAGGGCTGCTTCCTCCCTTTTCCTGGAGGCCCTATATTTCTCATGGATAACTTCACGTGTGCTCTAGACTTCTATTAGGCTTTGGGCACAAGTATACACCACCAAAATCCACTTTAATACTAGTATGAGACAAGCCCTGCGATTTAAAAATCTGCAGGGGAAAGGGGTGCCCCAGGGGCCAGCTCAGTGGGTTGGAGCATGGCCCAGATAAGCCAAGGTTTCCGGTTCAAATCCCTGCTCAGGGCACATGCATCAGATAATGCATGTATAAAGGATCTTCCTCTCTCTCTCAATAGAATATTTTTAATGATAGGAAAATCAAGTAAAAATATTAAAGTTAGCGTTCTCCAGAGTTCATAGCCTCCGGAGGAGCAGCATGCAGAGCTGAATAATCTGGCTTTTATGGTAAGCCTGTTCTTTTCCTTTTCCCTTATTCTACTTCATTTCCTTTTCTTTGTTACACTTACTTATTCACACTCACCCTAGAATCCAGAGAAAGTATTCTCCCAAATGAACTTGTCAGGCAAAAGTAACTGCAAGTTTTACCATCTCCCTGCAAGTCACAGGTAAAATGCTCTTTCTAAAGGAGGGCAGGAGGGGCCTCCATGATGTCAATTTCACGGGCGCCTCTTCACCCCCAAACCCACTGTGTCCCCAGGTCACAGAGCCCTAAGGACGGCCCAGTGGTCAGCTCATCGCCCAGTCTCCCACCTCTGGAGATGGGGCCGTTATAGGGGGGCGGCGGCCAGTGGGACCGTTACAGGGGGAGAGGGGCGGCCGGTGGGGCTGTTGGGGCTGTTGGGGGTGGGGAGTGCGGCCGGTGGGGCTGTTGGGGCTGTGGGGGAGGGAGGGTGCGGCCGGTGGGGCTGTTGGGGCTGTTGGGGGTGGGGAGTGCGGCCGGTGGGGCTGTTGGGGCTGTTGGGGGTGGGGAGTGCGGCCGGTGGGGCTGTGGGGAGTGGGGGGTGCGGCCGGTGGGGCTGTTGGGGCTGGGTGGGGGGGGGGGGAGTGCGGCCGGTGGGGCTGTTGGGGATGGGGGGTGCGGCCGGTGGGGCCGTTAAAGAGGCGCCGCCCCAGAGCCCTCCCTGGAGTGCGCGGTGGGGCCCGGCCTGCAGGCTCCTCTGGGAGCTTTGAGGGCAGAACCTGGCGAGGGACGGGGCTGGGATGCTGACCCGCCTTTAGGGCCAGCGGGGCTCGGGGTTGGCTGTCCGGTCGGTCGGTCGGTCGGGGCACATGCCCGAGTGTGGGTTTGGTCCATAGTCCGCTGGAAGCAACCAATGCACATTTCCCACATCAATGTTTCTCTCGCTCCCTTCAGATCTCTCTCTAAAGAAAATAAAAAAATAATAAAAAAAATTAATGCTTTAACTTTTATTCATTCAACAAATATTAGAGCCTTGCCTTCAGTGGGGAAGAAGACAGGTGGTAGGAGAAATACACAAGAAAACGTCATACCAGTGCAACACCAGATTATTTCTAGTGCATCTCCGAATTTCATTCTGTGAAGATTCATTCAATCATTTATTTTTAAAGCCCTTAAAAAAAAATAGAGCACCTAAAAAGGACAGAACACAGACTTTTAGTGTCATGAACACTTTTAAAATCCACCTTATCCATCGCGTGTCCCTTCTGTAGCACACACCCAGCTCCACACCTGGAAGGAGCAATATCCTGCCTCTGATGAAATCGCTTCCTTTATTATTTTACCACCAAAGTATTCATTCCTAATACCGCAGTAATTTAGTCTCTTTTTTAATTTTATGGACTCATACAGGTTTTTGTTTTTAGTTTATTTCACTTAACACTCTGAGTTGATGCATATTCCTGTGTACACTGTAGCTGGGCGGGGCCCACTGGAGAGCGGGGGACCCGCCCTTGGCTGCCTTCAGGCTGAGGTCCTCCCACTTCCGGTTTTAAGTGCAAAAAGGGCAGAACCCAGGGGCGGGGACCCGGTGTGAGGGCTGGGCGTGGGCGGGATGCCCATCAAGGATGTACTCAGGATGCCCATCAAGGCTTTTCTGGTTCTTTTTCTCTACACCCGGAGAGTCTGTACAAGGAGGACCAGGCTTACAAAGGTCCACAATGTCGCATCTCCACCATCCCATTCCTTCTTTAGGCTCTTGGAAGAACGTTTTAATTTTCTTCAATAGATTGTATCTTTCAGCTAGGTTAACTCCTAGACACTACATATACATACATTTCATTTTTCATTTAATTTCCCATTTTATTATTATTGGGGAGTACTGAGAGATGAGGGACATGCTCTGACTTAAATCACAAATGTAAACCAGAGCACCCAGCTGATACAGCAGATGCTGTCCCCCTTCTGAAGGTCTATAAATGTTAGAAATTTCTCAATTCTGTGTTATGAAAATATAATTTACATGCAAATCTAGTAAAGAGCTGCCCTCTTCTGGGAATTATGGGTATTACATGCGTTCTCAAGCAGCTGTTCTTGAAACCACTTTCCTTCCCTATTAGAAAGGTCCTATTTTTTAAAAGTGTTTTCAAAAATAAAATTAAAAAAGCACGTCCCAGTCCCGCTATACCTTTGGGTGATAGCATTGGCCTCGTGTTTGGCCTGGGTGGAAAGGAGCGCTGCTAGGAGAGGAGTGACAACTTGACAGATGAAAGAACTGAGGCCCAGCGTCATCTGGACACAGAACTTCTCACACTTCACCCCCAGGGAATGTAGGGAACGTCTGTGGATTTCTGGGGAAAGAGCGAACAGCAAGTGCAAAGGCCCTGAGTGTTTGGCCTCTTTAACTAACAGCAAACGCCCTGGGTCTGAAAGGGTTGAAGTGAGTTGGGTAAGATGGAGAGTAGAATGAAATGAAGTCAAAAAAGTAACAATCAAATTATAGTAGGCCACCTGGACAATTATAAAAATTTGGGGTTGCTGAAACCGGTTTGCCTCAGTGGATAGAGTGTCGGTCTGCGGACTGAAAGGTCCCAGGTTTGATTCCGGTCAGAGGCATGTACGTTGGTTGCGGGCACATCCCCGGTGGGGGGTGTGCAGGAGGCAGCTGGTCGATGTTTTTCTCTCATCGACGTTTCTAGCTCTCTATCTCTCTCCCTTCCTCTCTGTAAAAAATCATTAAAATATATATTTTTTAAAGAATTTGGGGTTTGTCTCTGAGTTAAATGGGGAGCCCTGAAGAGTATTGAACTTTGTAAACAGCATTATCTAAATATATCTAATAGATAGATAGATATAGATATAGATATAGATATAGATAGATATACTAGAGCCTCAGTGCACAAATTGGTGCACAGGTGGGATCTGGCTGGGGGGAGTAGACACAGGAGGTTGGCAGGCTGGCCCTGCCCCCTGGTTGATCTCCTGTCCAACTCCTGGTGGAGAGGACAATTTGCATAATACCCTTTTATTATATGGGATATATATATATATAAATATATATATAAATATATAAAAATATATATCATATATATATATATGATATATATTTTTTAAAGATATCTTTGTCTTTTGTGGGTCTCTAAGGAGGTAAAGACCAAATCAAGGAAGAAAGATGGAGGTGGCTGGACAAGGGTGGAGGGGAGAATGGAAAGAATGGGACTTGGGTATTAAGGCAGGGCAGACAGGTACCTACTGATGACTTTTGATGTGTAGTTTGGGGCAAGAAGTCAAGAATGACTCCAAGGATTGTTTGTTTTCCACTGTCAAAAATAATTCTGGGCATTAGTAGAGACTTCATTCAAAAATTATTGCAACATGCCCTAACCAGCTTGGCTCAGTGTATATTGGTTGCGGGCACATCCCCAGTAGATAGTGTGCAGGAGGCAGCTGATCGATGTTTCTCTCTCATCAATATTTCTAATTCTCTATCCCTCTCTCTTCCTCTCTGTAAAAAAATCAATAAAGTATATATTTTTTAAAAGATTATTCCAACAGAAATACTACAGTGAGGAGACCATAAGATTCTGTGAGCATCTAAAAAGATGGGCAGAAAAAAATATTCTTTTGTAGAGAGGAGTAATCTATGTTTAAGGAGGTGCAGTGTGGGTGCCTGACATTAAGCTTTTGATTGCTGAGGCATCCATTTCAAAGACACACATCTCAAATAAACATACTGCTACTGCATGAATCACTTACTAGCTAAATTCACCAACAAAGAGTGAACCCTCCAAACCCTCAGTCCCCACCCTGGACCCCAAAAAAGGCAGAGCTCTAAGTCCACACTCTCTCTCCTTCTCTTCTCACTGCTATGTACCATAACTAGAGGCCCAGTACACGAAATTCATGCACTGGGTGGGGGGTGCCTCAGCCTGGTCTGCACCCTCTTGCGCAGTCCAGGTCCTGTACAATATCTCTCTTGCACTCTGGGACCTTTTGCTCCTTCCTGCTCACCTGTTCACTGCTCCTTACTGCTCAGCTCACTGCTCCTTAGCACTGCCACAGAGGCGAGAGAGGCTCCCACACCACCATGAAAATTCCATGTAATCTAATTAGGACATAAATGTTATTAACATTACACTGTGAAGCATTGTGCTGTGTTGTTAACATTGCTTGTGTCAGGATAGCTAGATCTACTGATGTTGTGGGCTCTTACACTTGCCACTCAGCTTCCTAATAATTATGTAAAAGGGGTGTTAAACAATTTTTTGGTACAGAGCATTTTATTTACTTCTAGGGAAATAATGGAATATGAGTGGGTAGGTGGATAGTGAACTAAGTCTCCTGAAACTCGGTGCCTAACAACTTTTTTAAAAGCACAACAACTCTATGGCTTAAATTTAACCACGTGCCCAAATACATATAACATGTACAGGATGAAAGGTCCTGTGGGTACAAGGGAAAATGATGGGGGAGGGTGTACTAACATGTACAGGGTGGGGCCAAAGTAGGTGTACAGCTGCGAGTATGTGAAACAGTTGATTCTTGTACTATTATGTATTAGTTACTATATCATCTTCCATACAAACAACTGTACACCTGGTTTGGCCCCATCCTGTATTATAATAACCAACCAACAGGTGCCTTCTAACAGCATGTTACCTAGCATTTTGGTTCACCTATTTGTGCTGAAAGCAAAATTGCTAATACAAGATAACATGCTGTTAGAAGGCACCTGTTGTTTGGTGGGAATGAGGATTATATGATACCTATGCGAATGAGGATCTCAAGGCCACCGGGCAGCTGGGATGGTCTTCCCGCGCCCCCCAACCCATTAAAAATTGTCATCAAACCTAATATAATAAAATCAATTGTTACAATTCTTTTTTCTTCCACAGCGTGAGTATGGCCATATATAACAACATCAAGTACAGGTGAGTTTTAAAACCTATATTGTTATTCTAGCTTAACAAATGTACTAGTATAACATAGCAAGTTGAGTGTTATGTAGTAATTGTAGACATTTTTTGAGCAAGCTACAGAGTGCTTTTTATTATATGACTAGAGGCCTGGTGCATGAAAATTCGTGTCCCTGTGTATTCCAATGTGAGCTGGAGGGATGAAAATGTATTTGGGTTGCCAGCATTGCCTGTTAGGGAGGGTCAGTGTTTTGAAGGTAACTCCAGCTGCTCAGTGCAGAAAACATGGCACAGAATCTGATGCACTGAGTAAAAAGAGGCCAGGACCCTCTGACAGAGTCCAAGACAACAGTTTGTAAAACTGCTTTGCTGAAAGTTAAGCTTCTCCCTGAACCCCCTCTCCCTCCTAGATGATGTGTTACTAAGATCCTCACATTCCCCGAATTAATTGTTAAATGCATGTTCTTGTTTTGTAGAATTGGAAATAGATCCTCCGATATTTTTGATGAGAGAAAGCACCCCTTCAGAGTAAGTGTCAGTTTCATTGAGGTTCTATTTGCCTCTCATACTGTGGTGCTTATTTCATACCGATCTGCTGTGAAATGAATTATTAGAAGAAAATTACTTCCTCCGGCTTGAAGTCAAAGTTGTCTTCTTCCCCACTGCATGTTGTAGCTAATGATTTTACAAAAGGAGTCTTGTGTGAGGGACACGTCAGTAAGAACTGAGCCACAGCTTTGTATAGTCAGAGAGCTAAAGCGAGTAAATGTGCCCCCAATGTTATCTTTCTTAATGATATTTTGAGGAGCATCAAACACTACAAATATCTGTAAATAAACCTAAAAGGTATGTTAAGACTTTTTGAAAAAACTAAGACAAGTATTTAAATTTTAAACCAATTATAATGAAAGGAATTTCCAACTTCCCTCCTCTGAGGCTCTGCAGCGACATGTAGCTGGCGCCCCCTGTGGAGCTCGGCACAGCCAGAGTCTTGGGGTCACAGGAGCGTGACCATGTGTTTTCAGAGCTGGTTGCAGAGAAGGGTGACATGGGACCAACATGTAGTTTACATTTAGGTAGACTTCTGTGGGGAGGGGGACATACATAACTGTATTCAGGCTGTCCCTGTATTTGTGTCCAGTAGCTGGTGAGTGGAGAATCAGTGTTGTTTAACATTCACTGTTTATACTTCAAAGACTAAAAGACGTGTCACCCAATCAAAGTGATGTGGGGTCAGATGGGCGCAGTGGAAGCTGCTAGCATGCGAGTTCTTACGTATGTTCCTCAGTGGGCACTTTTCTCTTCCAGCACGAACTGAGCAGAAAGGCCCGCTTCTTGCAGGACCCTGAACTGCACGTTGTCTACCGATTTGTCTGCGGCCTTTTCAGTGCTGAGCACCTCACCGCTGAGTGTGTGGTTGTGACCTTGGTAAGACAGCTCTTCCACAGGCTGCCTGTCTGTCCTGACACAGCCTGTGGTCCTGCTTTGCAAACTAAAGTAGGCTCCTGACATGACCCTCAGAACTTGGTTAAGAGAAGCTATTAAAGGAAGTAAACCCCACACAGTGGGGCGAAATAATCGTCGGGATTGAAAATGTTACCATTGCCGTTTCCACCACAAACAGTTTCTACTGGAGACGTGAAGGGAGATCTCCGTTTCTCCCCCAACTTCCCCCAACCTCACCCCCCGACCCACAGGAGACACAGGTGCATGCACAGGACATGTGGGTTTGTAACCCTTTTCCCATACCCTATTTGCCCCCATGAAGTGTGCATGTTAAGAAATATTTTTAAAGGTTGTATAGTGCAGAGAACTGAAATAGGCATAAAATTACATGCTTCTTTCTATCTACCTTTTGTATACCAATTCACATTCCTAGTCATTAATTAGTTGGTCTTGATGTATTGTTGCAAAACGTGCATGGTAATTTGAAATGTGTTTCTCTGGTGTTTTTTAACAAACATTTTACAAGCTAGGTACCAGAACAAAAGTACAATAACTATCTTTATGGCTTGCTTGCTTTCTTTTTGTTATTGATTTCAGAGAGGAAGGGAGAGAAGGAAAGAAACATCAATGATGAAAAACATTGATTGGCTGCCTTTGCACGCCCCCTACTGGAGGGGCATGGAGCCTGCAACCCAGGCAATTGCCCTTGGCAGGCATCAAACCTGAAACCCTTTAGTCTGCAGGCCTACACTCTATCCACTGAGCCAAACCAGCTAGGGCCACGGCTTTCTTAAAGCAATCTCCCAGTTCCAGTGTATTTTTAAGGGACAGACACTGACTTTGAAACAAATGTTTGATGCTAAATCTTAGGGCCTCTAGCCTATTGAGGATTACAGCTTAAAGCTGACCCACACATTGTATCCTGTGTCTGAGCCACACACTTCACTGTCTTTCCCTCCTTTTCACCTGAAGTTCCCTTGTTCAGAAAACCATGGAAGAAAATGGGGCCCCTATGAAGGTTTCAGACCTCTGTGCGCTCTCCTGCCCTTTTAAGAGAATTGCACGTGTTTACAAATAGGTCCGATGACTTTGGCAGCTCCTCCCTCCTCTCAGACAGCAGAGAATCCTCACTGGGCATTGCCCAGGCCCCACCCCATGGGAGAGTTTCCCGGGCTCTGAGCAGCCACAGCAGTGCCTTGTGAGGGCCGTAGGCTAACCATGCGGGGCCCCTCCGAGATGGCATGAAAGGGAAACACCAGCGTCACAGAGGGCTTTCGTTCTGGCCACACTGGCTGCTGTGGGGGCTCTGGGGTCGGACGGCGGGATGAGCCACAGAGGGAGCTCAGCAGACTCTCAGAGCGCCCACCTGCTGACAGGGAGGGTGTCTTTGTGGGCGGCCCTTAGGGTCAGGTGAAGGCACACCTCTCCACTCTGTGGAAGAGCTCAGGAAGGTCAAGATCCTCAGGGGCAGAGGCAGGAGTCTGGTTTCGGAGCCTTTGCTCAGGACTCTGGGTGAGGCTCCTGCAGAACCACCCACGTGCACATGGACAGCTGTGGGGAGGCCACAGGCCCCTCAGGGAAGGGACGGAGAGGGCCAGCAGCTGGCAGAGTGGCTTTTGGTGCAACAACCCCTTTGATAGCCGTGCCAACTGAGAAGTCACAGTGGCCTTGCTGGCAGCCATCTTGGCAGCCATCTTGGCAGCCAGTTTGGCAGCAAATGATGACCGACATAAATGGGAGCACTGTAGGAAATTGCAAAAGCTCAAGTGACATTGGTGAGCATTGTCATCAGCCTTCAAAGCCGGCCCTTGGAGGCAGGAAATTTTATATTTGTGCTCCCGATGACGGCAGCTGAACTTTTCTCCACACCCGCAGCTCCGCTGCCTGGGCTGTGGTTAGAGGGACAGAGTCAGGGAACCCCAGGGCGAAGTGTGGGTTCTCACTCCTGGGAGCTCCCGGGCAGTGGGGGCAGGGCCAGGATGGCTAGTTGTAAACAGTGCTTTCTGTGCATGAACAGAGGCACGCAGGAGCTCTGGGGACAACAGGCTGCTTTTGTTTATGGCCTTTGCAGGGTGGAAGGCATTCTACTGGGTTTAGTGAACATTGGTTTTGTCCCCCTGCTGTTGGCTACCATTTGGAATGGTCACATTTTGCATCTAAATTGAAAATTCAAGTCCAGCATCTTTTCTTCAAACTTCCCAACATCTATATGTGTTTTTAGGTTATTATTTTCCTCAGAAGCACAAATAAAATGGAGCAGCTGCTATTCAGAACATTTGACTATAAATGGTAGACTGTTCAGTCAACTCACCATTAAAAAAATAAAAATAAGCCCTACTCGTTTGGCTCAGTAGATAGAGCAAATTGAAGGGTTCAGGATTTGATTCCCATAAGGGCACTTGTCCGGTTATGGGCTTGATCACCAGTGGGGGGCGTGTAGAAGACAGCTGATCAATGATTCTCTTTCCCCATTGATGTTTCTCTCTCTCCTCCCTTCCTCTCAGAAATCAATAAAATATGTTTTTAAATGAATAAATTAATAAATAGTAATGAACAGAAGGTGTATATTCTGTACTCATGCCTTTCTTCCATGATTAAAGGTCTATTAATAACCTCTGTTAATCCTATGAAGGGGCTGTATTTGTTCACAATTAAAAGATAATAGTGGAGAAAATATAGAAGGGGTGATAAATTTTATGTATTCCTATAGGAAATAAGTTCTGATTAGCTGATTATCAAAACTTGATCTGATTTATGTGTCCATAGACATGTGGCCATAAGAATAGGAAAAGAATTTTGGAAATAGGTTCTGTTGGGTTTAAAGTTCAAATAAGAAAATCTATCGGCTCCTATTCTGACCGCTTTCCATACATGAGAACATCCACTTTCATCAGCCTGTCTAGTGGGTAACATATTAAAGCCTTAAACTAAGAAAACAGGTTTGTTAGAATTTAAGCTTCTCTCGTGATTGTCCTGGTGTTGGTCATTTTTTAAATACATATACTTTATTGATTTTTTTTTTTTTATATAGAGAAGAAGGGAGAGGAATAGAGAGTTAGAAACATCGACCAGCTGCCTCCTGCACACTCCCTATTGGGGATGTGCCCCCAACCAATGTACATGCCCTCGATTGTAATCGAACCTGGGACCCTTCAGTCCGCAGGCCGACGCTCTATCCACTGAGCCAAACTGGTTACGGCTGGTCATTTTTATAGAATTAACTCTATCGCAGGAGTGCTGTGCAAGTAGAACATTTACTCTGATTTTATATTTATTTACTCAGCAAGTGACAGGAGTCTGTCACATCGCAAAGCACTGCTCCCAGATTTCCTTTCGCACTTTATTTAGCTCACCCCTGTGGGCAGGCCCCCCTTCTGCTGGGGAGGAGGGGGGTGGGGGGAGAGTCGCAGGAGAGCAGAGGGTGCGGGGTGCTAAGCAGGGCAGGAGGCAGCCTCACGTGGAGAACATGGTCTGAGTCTGACTCCGTGCTCCTCAGAGGTCAGGTCCTAAAGGAGGCTTAGTCCAGCCAGGTCATCTATCCTCCGTGTTTCTGTCTCCTTAGTTTAAAAAGCACAGCCTGTCCTGTCATGGGGACAATATCTCACCCAGTAGGAGTGAGGTGAACAGAAATTTCCCTTTTGTCCTCTGCTGTTAGTCCCATGCACTGGGTAGGGGAGGGATTTCCTTTCCCATAAAATGTGGCTTATTTATGTATTTATTTTCAATGACTCCTTGTTGGCTCCAGAGTGCTGCCCCCTCAGATAGCAGTGGTGGCTTCCCATGGATCCATTGTTGCCTGGTGATGTGCCCACTTCATTGGCTGGTACTTCTTTGCTTCCACAAGCCCTTCCTGTGATGGGCCTGGGGAAATGCCTGCAGATTTGTTAGGGCCGAGAAGCAGCACACACCAGTCCTTTCCTCTGAACATGACAGAGGGCCCTGGTCCGTGAGCCAGGAGCATGAATCCACAGCTGCACTCCAGGGACTCTGAGCCCCCCAGTCAGCAGCGGGAGAGCAAAAAAAAGGGGGGGGGGGTCACCTCTTCACACTTCTCCCAACTCCAAGTGCTGGGATGCAGGAAGGACCTCAAAGAGCTGCATCTTGCTTGATGGTTAGAGTCTTAGGACAGCTGGGTAACCTTGACTTGTTTCAAACAAAATTCAGAGTTGTCCTCGTAGCTCAGAATATCTTTGAAGATAGCCCAGTTGACTAAAGTTGTTCTGTGTTGGTTTTGTCTCCTCCTCCTCTCCTAGGAATGAGATAAAAATGCACTTTTTAAGTTACATTCAGTTTGATACTGATGTTTCTGCCAGTCTCTATGCTAAATATTACTTTGACCTTCGATACTTAGTCCATGAAAACAACCCTCTTGTTCTAGTTAAAAGTTTTTGCAAAGAAAGATAACAGAGCACAGAAGTAAGGCTGTGGAATCACTAAGTGGGGTTTTCTGTCAGGCACCTAAGCCAACATCTGTTGATAAATTCTGGGAAGCGATGATTAGGAAAATGGAAAGCTTTTTAAAATTAACACATTAAAGATCTTATTAACCCTTTTGCATCATATTGCTGGTGCTTTGTGGTTTATACAAGATCCCTTGTTATTAAAAAATTCTAGTTCTCTTTTGTGACCATAATTCAGAATATTTTAAATCCCATTTAATCTGTTAATGGTTTTCTATGTAGCCCTCTATCCTTTCTTATAACCATGTATTTCTTTATAATTGTATAACTAATCATGTTGACAAACAAAATCCACTTCCACTCATAAATTAGTTTGCAAGTTCATCTAACAGTTCAGTCCCGTGAGTTTATTAGACAGAATATTAGGGACTAATCTGAGGGAACTATATTTAGAATGTATAGTGTGTGTTTCAAATCCTGACTATAGAAAGTGGTTTTAATGAAAATGGTAAAGTGCATGAGATAAAGAAGTCATATTTGTGGCTTATGAATTCTGGTGAGAATACAACAAAATTATTCACAACTGAAATGGATACTTTGAACATGGACAGTGTCTGTGGTACCTCGGTGGAACTTTAGAATAAGATGTGTTTCTCCCATAATCAACATGAAAGGGAAATCGGTCCTTATGATGTTTCAGTCATTAGACCTTCCCTACCATCCAGTAAAGTTCAGCACTTGCCCAGTTCATTACAGTTTGCTTGGAGTAGATAGTAACTAATGAAGATTGAATAGAATTTAAATAGCTCACAAAACACTGATGTCGCCCAAGTGTATGTTTAGTATGTTTAGGGAACAAATGTACAGGCAACAGATGACATTGCTTCTTGACATCATTGAGAACCCAGAATTTAAGTAATTCTAAATTCCCTTGCTCTGGCAATCTAATTGTATCCCTTAAGGGCTTCCTAAGTGAATTTGCAGAAAGAGGCATCCACAGAGCCCGGCAGTGTAGACTTCAGCTACCCAAAGGGGCAGGAACTATACTGTATGTAAAGGAGTGTGAGTGGGTGGCTATCAATGATGCTTTTATTAAAGGTTGGAACCCTTTTTTAAATTGTATTTGGTTTCCTTTCCTAGGCTATTTCCAGATGCTATCAAGAAAAAGACCTGGGCAGAGCTGCTATAAAAAGATCTCTTAGCGCTGACAATGTTATTGGCATGAAACACATCAAATCCATGCTCTCTGAAGAAAATGAGGGCTTGTAACATCATGAGACCCTCATCTACAAAAACTACAGAAATACCACCTCTCCTCAAAATGCAGTGGTGACAAGCAGTTAAAGAAACAAAGAGAGACCCTGGCTGGCTTGCCTCCGTGGTTAGCATCAGCCCACTCACCTGGGTTTGATTCCCATCCAAGGATGTGTAACTGGGTTGCAGGTTTGATCCCTGGCCCCAGTTGGGGCCTATGTAGGAGGCAACCAGTAGATGTCTCTCTCACATAGATGTTTCTCTCTCTCCCTCCTCCTACTCTTCCCCCTTCCTCCCATCTCTCCTCTCCACTTTCTCTATAAATTATTGGGAAAAAATATCCCAGGGTGGCGATTAGAAAAAAAGAAAGAAAAAAAAGACATAAGTAAACAAGAGGTTTCCCTCATATCTTAGTGCAATTTTAAACTTTGATATTCTGTACTTGAGCATCCAAGGCACCCCTACAGAAGTATAAATGCTACAAATTTATAAAACACCATTTAAAATTTAATTAGAAAACTTTACAGGACAGATCCAAGTTGACTGTGCAGGAAAATGTGGATTATCGCCAACTCATAGAACTACATCAAAATTACAGCCACCATTCAAAACCGCCTGAAATCTGGCATAATATAAGTTCTATATCTAGAAAAATAAAGAAGTAAGTACATCTAGACTGTTACAAGAGGTAAAGGCATGGAACTGGATGGTCTGACACCCATCAGAAAAGCAAAAATTAAAAAAAAAATCCAAAAATATGAAGATAGTGTAAGGAGCTTCTGGGGCAACTTCAAGGGTGCCAACATTCACATCACAGGGGTGCCTGAAGGAAGAGAGACAGAGCAAGTTATTGAAAATCTATTAGAAGAGCCGGGACCGGTTTGGCTCAATGGATAGAGCGTCGGCTTGGGGACTGAAAGGTCCCGGGTTCGATTCCGGTCAAGGGCATGTACCTTGGTTGCGGGCATATCCCCGGTAGGGGGTGTGCAAGAGGCAGCTGATCGATGACTCTCTCTCATCGATGTTTCTAACTCTCTATCTCTCCCTTCCTCTCTGTACAAAATCAATAAAATATATTTTAAAAAAAAAAGAAAATCTATTAGAAGAAATAATGATGGAAAACTTACCCTGCCTGGAAAAAGAAATAGACTTATAAATCCAGGAAGCACAGAGAGTCCCAAACAAGAGGAACCCAAAGAGGCCCACATCAAGAAACATCATAATTTAAATGCCAAGGGTGAAAGACAAAGAGAAAATCTTAATAACAGCAAGAGAAAAGCAGTTAGTGACTTACAAGAGAGCACCCACATAACTGTCAGCTGATTTCTCCACAGAAACTATGCAGACAGAAGGGAGTGGCGAGGAATATTCAAAGTGATGAATAACAAGAACCTACAACTGAGATTACTCTACCCAGCAAAGTTCTCATTTAGAGTTGAAAGTCAGATAAAGAGCTTCAGAGACAAAAAAAAAAAAAAAAAAAAAAAAAAAAAAAAAAAAAAACAGCTAAAGGAGTTCATCACCACCAAACCAGTATTACATAAAATGTTGAAGGGCATTCTTAGGAGGAGGAGAAAGAGGAAAATGAGGAAGACAAGGAAGAGGAGGAGGAGGAAGAGAAGGAGGGAGAAGAAGCGATAACAAATGTGAATAAAATGGCAATAAATACATATCTATCCACAATTAAATCTAAAAATCAAAAGAAAAGAAAAAGGATTCCAATGAACAAAATAAACCAATGAATAAAATAGAACCAGAAGAATGGAAACAAACAACAGGCTGAAGAATCTCAGAGGCAAGGGGGCCGTGAGAGTGGGAAGAAATGAAGCAAAGACCTGACATGCCTATATGCATTACCTATGGACACTGACAATAGGGTGGTA
Organism: Pipistrellus kuhlii; assembly: GCF_014108245.1. Lineage (NCBI taxonomy): Eukaryota > Metazoa > Chordata > Mammalia > Chiroptera > Vespertilionidae > Pipistrellus > Pipistrellus kuhlii. The sequence goes on from NW_023425530.1 coordinate 4,225,747, forward strand.
AAGGCCTGGGGCAGTGTGGGAATTAGGTGGAGGGGGACAATGCACAGGCAAGAGGGACATCTGTAATACTCTCAAGAATAAAGATTATTAGCCCTAGCTGGTTTGGCTCAGTGGATAGAGTGTCTGCCTGTGGACTGAAGGGTCCCAGGTTTGATTATGGCCAAGGGCACATGCCTGGATTGTGGACTCAATCCCCAGAAGGCAGCTGATCAATGATTCTCATCATTGATGTTGCTATCTCTCCCTTCCTCTCTAAAATCAATAAAAATATTTTTTTAAAACAATAAAGATTTTAAAAAATAAATAAAATGCATTTCTCTTAAACTTATTTAGTTTGTAAATTGTAAATAATAAGCTCTTAATTTTCCGTTTCAGCCCCATCATGAAGATGGCAAAGACTGGCTTAAACAAAGAAGTTTAATATTTAAATATTAAACTTTATTTTTGTTTTAGTCTTCATTGGGTGAAACAAAATAGCTTAATATTAAATATTAAACATATTGAACCTTTATGATTCATAACTCCTTGGCTGAAACAAAAAAAATCTGTTTTAAATATTAAATATTTTGTTTCAGCTACAATTGGCTAAAAATATTAAAATTTTAATAGTGAGCTGTTTTGTTTCAGCCAATATTTGCATCTTGAAGAGGGGTCTGAAACAAACAAAATTAAAAGATTAATATTTAACACTTATGAAACAAAGTATGTTTAAAAGAAATTAAAACTTTCAAATGATGTAAATCAGTAGCATTTATACTTCTACAAGTGCCAAAGCTTAAATTGCACTAAGATTTTATACCTTGTATTTTTATAGAACTGTCCTCCTCTTTTAAAAATAGTTCTCTGAGGTGGAGATCCAAGGTGATGGCTCAGTCGGTTGAAGTTACCCTCACCTCTTCCCAGGACCAAACTAGGAAAAGCAGCTATTTAAAACCATTTTCACGTCATGGAACACATAAACTAATTACAAAAATTCTGCGGCATATTAAAAAACATATCTTCTGCCTATCTGACAAAAATAATAGATATAATCTTTATTCATTCACCCTAAACGGCTATTGATTTGTTGGCTGTTGCCATTTTTTGTTTGACATTCTAAGGGGAAAGGCTAAATAGTGAGGTATTTCGTGTTTTAAAATTATTTACAGCACACCAGTTGAAAATAATTGACCTAGAACAAAACTTAAGAACATATTAAACACACACACATACACACACACACACACACACACACAGCACCAATAATGTGGGATTCACAATGTCTTTCATCCAATAAAAAAAAAATACCATGCAGGGAGCAGGAGCAGGGTAGAGGGGATCAATGGAAGAAAAAGGGGCACATCTGTGATATTTTCAACAATAAAGATAAATTTTGAAAAATAAACATCATGCTTATTTTGAAAGACAGGAAGAAAAGAAAGAAGAAAGAAAGAAAGAAAGAAAGAAAGAAAGAAGAAAGAAAGAAAGAAGAAAGAAGAAAGAAAGAAAGAAAGAAAGAAAGAAGAAAGAAAGGAAGAAGAAAGAGAAAGAAAGAAAGAAGAAAGAGAAGGAAAAAGAAAGGAAGGAAGAAGAAGAAAGAAAAGAAGAAGGAAGGAAGGAAGGAAGGAAGGAAGGAAGGAAGGAAGGAAGGAAGGAAGGAAGGAAAAAAACCTATCAGACTCATAAAGGAGCACAGAAAATATTATCTATAATGAGAAGAAAAATCAAACAATTGAACATGACCCAGAAGTAAGATGACAGCAGACAGGGACATGAAAGGACTTATTATAACCATATAAGAAAGTATGGGCATGTTAAGGTAGGACAGGGAAAAAATAAAAAGACATGAATCAAACTCCCAGAGATGAAAGTACACTTGAGAAGAAAACTGGGAATGTGATTAACAGTCAACTAAATACATAGAAAGAAAAGGTTAGTGAACTTAAATGTATAACAGAAAACTACACAAAATAAGAGAGAAGATAAACAAGAATAACAGAGCATCAGTGAATTATGGGCCAACTTAGAGCAGCCCAAAATATACTTATAATACAGTAGTATGCAAATTGGTTGGGATGCCATCACATGACCACTGATCAGCAGGAAGTCGGAGGAGCAAGCTATATCAGGGGGTTGGGGGAGGGGAGAGCTACAAGCGTCGGTGGGTGGGACAGCCAGCTGAGGCAAGTGGCAGTGAGCTGCTCATGCACAGATTCATGCGCAGAGCCACCAGTATATATATATCCTTGGAATCCCCAAAGCAGGATGGCGGAGGAGGAAATGGTGATACAAAATATTTTTCAAAATATCAAGAAGACAGTGGAGCAACACCTATAAAGGGCTGAAAGGAAAATATTGTCAACATAGAAATCTTTTAATGATACAGACTTTTTCTGTTATATAAAATCTGAGAATATTCCTCCCCTGCAAAGCTGCGCTGGAAAATTGTGAGAAAAAAAAAAGTCCCTCCCACAGAAGAAAGATGGGACCCAAAGAAATCTGATACTACTCAAGAGAACAAAGGTCTCTAGAAACAATAATTAGATGGGTAAATACAAAATCATTTTCTCATTTTAATAATGACACTAAAATAAAAAATAAACGGGTTTGCTTTATCCGCATCCTCGCCAACACTTGCATGGTAAAACGTTCTGGAAATAGTAGTGATGGCTGCACTGTATTATAAATAGACTTAGTGCCACTGAATTGTACACTTAAGAGAACTGAAAGGTAAACTTGTTTTGCTTTAATGTTATTGTTGACACTTTTATAGCTGTCCCCATCCTCCCCTCTTTGCCCACCTCCACCCATCCCCAGCCCCCATTCCTTCTGGCCATCTCCACACCGTTGTCTGTGTCAATGGGTTATGCACATATGATCTTTGGTTAATACCTTCCCCTTCTTTCATCCAGTCCCGCCCCCCCAACCCCTCTACCAGCTGTTGGTCTGTTCCATGTACCCATGCCTCTGTTTCTATTATGTTCATCAGTTCATTTTGCTCATTAGTTCCACATGTAAGTGAGATCATATGGTACTCGTCTTTCTCTAACTGGCTTATTTCACCTAGCATAATAATCTCCAGGTGCACCCATGCTGTCACAAAAGGTAAGAAATCCTTCTTTTTATGGCCATATAGTACCCCATTGTGTAAATGTACCAAAACGTTTTTTATCCGCTCATCTACTGATGGGCACCTGGGCTGTTGCCACATCTTGGCTACAGTAAACATCGCTGCTATGAACAGGGAGGTGTGTGTATGCTTTTGAAGTGGTTCTCAGGATATATTCCCACAAGTGGGATCACTGGGTCAAGAGGTAGTTCCATTTTTATTTTTGGAGGAAAATCCATATGCTTTCCACAGTGACTGCATCAGTCTGCATTTCCTCCAACTGTTCATGAGGGTTCCCTCTTATCCACATCCTCACCAACACTTGTTTATTGATATATTGATGACAGCCATTCTGGCAGGTGTAATGTGATACATTATTGTGGTTTTAATTTGCATCTCTCTGATAACTAGTGACTTGGAGTCTGGTGTTTGGTGTGTTTTTTTGTGTGTGTGTGTGTGTGTGTGTTTTCCATTTATCTATTATATTAGACATCTATATGTCCTTTTTGAAGAAGTGTCTCTTCAGGTCTTTTCCCATTTTTAATGGAATTGTCTTCCTAGTGTTGAGTTGCATGAGTTACATATTTTGGAAATTAACCCCATATCAGATATATTATTCGCAAGTATGTTCTCCATACAGTGTGTTCCCTTTTCATTTTTTTGATGGTTTCTTTTGAGGTGCGGAAGTTTTTTAGTTTGATGTAGTCCCATTTGTTTATTTTTTCCTTTGTTTCCCTGTCCCTAGGAGATATATCGGCAAAAATATTGGTACAAGAGTTGTCTCAGATTTTACTGCCTAAGTAACAGGATCTTTATGGTTTTGCAACTTACATTTAAGTCTTTTATCTTTTTTGAGTTTATTCTTGGGGTGCTAATCTCCAATTTATTGTATCCTGACTGTACCTCATGGTGGATCATTTCCTCATGCAGTCTTTAGATTTAATTGTGAGTACATCATTAACAAGGTGCATTGGTTTTTTTAGACATTCCATGTGCCTTTACTCATAAAAGTGCACCCTAGGGAGATTGTGCTTCTGTTTTTGTCACAGCTTTTGGGAATTCCATCCTATTCAGGACCCATTTTTATAATAATATCTGGCCTTCAGAATTTCAAACCATATGACCATTACTAGTTCAGATCTTATACCTTTGCATGGGGTTTTAATTTCTCAGAGGAGACCCCTTCTCAGGCACAAAGCTCCTAAGACACAAACTGGTTGGAGACCATGGATGTGGTCTCCCTAGTGCTCTTGCCACAGAGGGGCCAGCTCTCCAGGATGCTTCTCTTAACCAGCAGTCTTAGTTCCAGCCACTTACCTGGTGTGGACCCTCACTGTGGCCCCCATGCTGGTATGGATAATAATGTTCCAGCCCATGGTCATTCAGACCTCTGTCTCGCATCTTGGACATGATTTCATAATGGCATAACTTTAGTTTTCAGTTCCATCTTCTGTAATGACCCCTAGACATTTCTTTTCAGAAAACAAGCTTATTGCATTCTGTACAGAATCCTGCTGTTTGGAGTCGGAACAGTTCTGCACAACTCTTGAAACATTTGAAGTGGGAAGCATGGCCTTACTCAAAGCTGCATTTTGAGTTCAAAAAGTTTCCTAAACAGGACTCCCCCAGACCATGTCATTAGCACCACTGGTGTGTTGCCATCTATTTTGAGGAGGTACACAGACATTAGCCATTAACAACTCTTAGAGCATCAATGTTTTTCAGTTTTTTACCTTTTAAAGTAAACTCAAATCTCTCCTATTTGATAACATGATTCTCACTTTATGAAATTCTGCAGGGTGGAAGTGTTCTAAATATGTGATCTTTCAGGTGTGTTCAGGTTGGGGGAAAAATTAGGAAGTTACTCTGGACTGTAATCATCACCCTCTTAGGTATCATCACCTCCACAGCAAGTTATTATCAAATTAGTCTTTAGAAGTGATCACCGTGCTTTATAACAAGAAGAAAATGACATTTACTTTCTGTATCTTTTCCAAATTTTTCATTTTCATTAATTCTAACATACAGTTTCTTCAAATACATAATTTCTAAAGTACCGGAAATGGTTGCCTACTTACCATAAGGGGAAAATGAATTGGATATCTTCCCTTATGGCAAGTTCATTCCTAAGCCCATGCCAACAGCCCAGTAAGCACCAGGGACGCCTGCCTTATGGGGTCTTCTCCAGGCCAGTGGCCACTCCTGCTCCTGAGGTCTCTGGCATTGGCGCAGTGTTCTCCACATCAGTAGGAGAAATAGGAAGTGTGGAGGGTTGAGTATAACCTGGGGGCAATACATTGGTAGGTTCTGATTTTTATCTACATCACTGAGGTGGTATTTTCCTCAATTATATGACACTTAAACAGGGTAATGGTAGGAATTTTCTTTCAAAAATTAATATTGTTTCAAACTGTGTAGAACATAACCAAGACCTTTGTAAGCTCTTTTTGTCATTTGTCACAGCATTGGCTTTAAGAGCGTTTCTAAGGAAAGGGTGAGGAGTGATTGCTTCATTTTACAGCAGAAGCTGCCCAGTACTACTGGCCCTCGGGTGTCCGCTGGGCATGCCTGGAGCATCCAGCCTGGCACAGATCTAAGACTTTTCTTCATGCAAGTTTTCCTTTTCATCAAGGATTTTTATTCAGTGATTCTTTCTAAAATAGGTGGGTCTAACCCTCTTATTTAAATTCCGTGTCTCACCTCCTTCACTATTGAATTTCCCACAGGAATTGCCATCCTTTTGACATTGTTTGTATAAATGCTGACTCTGACTAATATGTAGCTTGTAGAGTAACAACATGCTTGTGTAAGATTCCTAGGAACTGGTGCTGGTCAGTGGTTAGAGCATCCACCCTTGAACCAAAGGGTCGCGGGTTCGTTTCCAGTCAAGGGCATGCAACGGGTTGCAGATTTCAACCTGACCCTGTTGGGGTGCATGCAGGAAACAATAAATGTGTTCCTCTATCTTGATTTTTTTTTTTCTCTCTCTCTCTCGAGCTCCTTGTGCTCTCTATAAAAACCAATGAAAAATATATCCGCGAATGAGGATGAAAAAAAAAATCCTAGGAAACTAACTTCAGAAGATACAGACTCCAACCTTCAATCATCCCAGTTC